>NC_143580.1:136459260-136611986 GCF_048544385.1 Mastigoproctus giganteus
ATGTAATATTGATTTATACTTCAGCACGTCCTCATAGAGACAGTAGAGTTTATAACAACAGTGAGTCAGTTTGTTTAACTACAGTGAGTTATTTTCTTTTCCTCTTCAAGATAGTACCCAAAAACTATTGGTCCCACTCTGTATTACAAAAAGCAGGACCAAACTATCAGACGTCTTCACAACTGGAACGGTACAGCCTCTTTCGTCCATGCGCCATTAAACCTCAATACAAACCAAACCAAAGCCTCTTTCGAAAGGTTTTCAAACTGACGACCCGCGCAAGTTATTCCGTCTGATTAAAACAACATAAATCCGGATAAACCGCTCCAAAAAATTCATTTTTCACAACTCCGAAGACCAGTTCCTCCGAGCATGATATTACACCCGTCACTGCGTACTAACTTTCGTGGTTAGGTGTGTGCGTTAAACCCAAGCATCTAAGGCTATGGGGCGTCAGTATATTATGCCTGTAACTGTGCGTTCTTCAGTCGGTTTGTGGACGAATGTTCATCCGGTAATCCCTGTTGACGCAGTGCCTTACTTAACAAAATGCGCACTGACAACTGCTTTTGTACGTTCCCAGATGCCTTGGCTGATTGGGAGTAGCAGCGGAGATCCCTTGTTTAAAACACGCAATTTCTCCCCGATGTTCAACTTTAGCACAGCCAACTCATTTTCACTTGCGTACGATATCCGAAGACCTCCATATGGAGGTCTTCGGATTGTTGGGAAGCTCCGAACTCCATTTACGCTAAGTTCTGCCATCTATCCAGGTTCAAATTCCGTGATCTAGTTTCAGCGTCGCATGTCAAGTCATAATAAATGTATGCTACCTTACGGCCACTACAATATTTGCATAACTAACAACTGGCATAAATAATTACAATTCATTAATATAATTCGCATATTTGCTTCACATTTAAACGCAGGAATTATTAAAGAAATGCTAGGTGGGCAGATTCGAAAGCTACTCTACATTTACACTACACTATTGCTCGATAAGCAATAAGCATAAAACCTAACGCTGTATCGCAATTTGTTTAAAGAAGTATAGTACTTATCACGGTAACTTCACTAGCTTGCCACCATTCACATGTTTAGCGAGCTCTTTCTAATTTGATAGTACTGCACTTTAATTTGACAAACTATACGAAAAAAAGACACACGAGGTCTTTGTGTACAGGAAGCTGAACCAGGCTGGTTGAATGGATTTTTATTTCATTCTGTCTCTAATGGAACATAAACACAAGTTAATGTTTCCTTTAGATCTTGAAGGAAATAGTGGGAGAAAAAAATGTATTTGTTCAACTAAACATGTTGAAGCACATTAGCAAAATGTTAACGAATTGCTTAGAAACTAGCACAGCGCCATCTGCTTTCAAGGGCAGGTTCTAATTATTAACAAAATTCTTTCTCTATCTTGAAAATATATAACCACAAATAGTGATTATTAATAAACACAGGCGTTTTTCGTTTACGTAAATAAATAATAGTAATTGTGATCCTATTGATTTATCATCTTTATAAAAAATGAATGAAGCACGCTTTAGAGGATATAATAGTGGGTCGAGCAATGTGACTCGGTGAAACAGATTGAAAATTACGTGTAACTTTAGAGGTTTAATGACAGGTCGAACGTAGTGCAAACAGTAAAGAGAGCATGCCAATACCTACTCAATCAAATGTTTCCTGATGTCCTCAAAGATTTCCAGGTAATCTTTTGATCGACAGGACAAGAAAACGAACACCGTGCTTCTACGGCCGTCGGCTCCGAGACTGCTGGAACGAAGGCCTCACAATGCGGAACTGAACAGGTTCCTTCAATGCGGCAAGAGAGGAATTAACCTGAGCTCTGTAAAGCGAAATCATCACACATCCCTTGCATCCATATCAGCTCGAGCACAGGTGAGAAGGAACCGCGTAAGTCCGGCTTGAATTGGCGATTTGCTGCAATGATAATTGTACAAACATCCTCCGTTTTCACACCGATCTGTTATCATACGATCACTCCGGGCAACGTTCTGCGGATGGGGATGTTTTCGCTCGCAGGATCAAGGCGCATGGAAGCTAAATAATCGATATAATCTCGTCCGTGGAGGTTAGTGGTAGCTGTCGCCCTCTTTTACCGTTCCAGATAACACATTGGTGCCATGCGTTCATAATGTTTCGTGTATAGCAGATAGCAAAGTAAAAGTCGAGCAGCGAAGCCGTGCCACGAAAAATTTCAAAGAGGATATTCATCACAGACATCGCTATTTGATACGTCGGTATTTGAACTGATATCCCATCACTTTTAATATAGACATTCCAACGGCCGAAAAGTTTGGTTTTCATTCTTTTTTTTAAATATAAGAATTCGTTGAACGATAAAATTAGCTTTACTAACTAAATTATTAAATAGATAATAAGAGTACAGGAATAATTTCAGTTGTTAATATTAATCATTGACATTATCATCAATAACAAACGAAAGATTAAAATCATCTTTGAATCTAATTTAAAAATCAGTAGAGACTACGTTATGAATATTCATAATAATAATAAATAGGCCTTTTTTATGTATTAACGGAAATTAAACTCAGAATCAGTAGATGGATTTTGGCTAATGATGCGAAAATCGCGCTAACTAAAATTTTAACTCTAGCCGAAGATATTAAGGAATCTTAATTGGATTCTCACTTGGTGTTTACTTATTGTCAACAAGGGAGAGTGAAAAAAGTCGGAACTTTTCTCCGAGTACCCCTTCCCCATCAAATAAATTGATACACTTGTTATCTGCTTAAAAAACTCAACGAACATCTTAAATATTGTCCCTCATATTTTGGTGAGCCAGAAACTCTTGCTTCCTCCTGTAAGGTTATCAGGTGACAACCGAACAACTATCAGTTTCGCATATCCGAAGCTTCAGGTTTCGTTTACCTACAGCTTCCACTTTCGCATTTGCCTCAATTACATCAAAGTACATAAACGTTTTGGCCAGTTTCCATAACAATAACATACATACACAAAGAAAGTTTTGCAAAAAAAAAAAAGTTCTCATTCGAAGAACTTTATAGAAAGAAATATTGATCTAAAATAAAATTGCAGCTAAGCTGAAACATTATGCAAAATAATTATCTACAACTTTAAGAATTAAATCTGATTTCGCAGCGCTTATCAAATTTTTAAGAGGGAAAATATCTTGATTCATTAGTTTATAAATAGTTTCAAAAACTCGAGAAAACAAACTATGTTTAAAACCTACATGTAACTAAAATTAAACTAATAAACTTGTAAGGTGATAATAAAACTTACTCATTTAGAAAATAAGTACATTTACATGTCCGGCATTTGCTTAATTTGTTTACAGGACAGTTCACATATATAAATATGTGAAATAAACATATACTCACATGAATTAACACGAGTAACACAGTAATACGTATTACTGTTTCTATTATACGCTGCTTTGCCTCTTTGATTCCACACGAAAAAATTACAACGCTTGGGAGTAGTGTATGGAATTATATTTCTGTGAAAAAATAAACGATAAAGTTATCTAATCAGGGCAGTATTGTGAGGAATAAAAATGTCTCAGAACTCCCATTTTTGTAAATAAACAAATGGATGCTGTTTCAATTTTAGTTTCATCCAAATCCAAAAGTGTCTCTGAAATTCACCAAGATCAATCTCTCTGCTGATAGCTCTGAATGCTCTGAGGGAAGAGAAAACCAAACTGCTGAGATAACTGGAATCGCTGCTGGCCGAGTCACTGCTAGGCTCCAAACCAAACAGAGGCCCAAACAGAGGCTAAGTCCTCTTCTACTTTAACATCTGTTGATATCTGTCTGTCTACAAAAAATATATAACATTAGCAAATCAACCATTTTTAGCCAGCGCTATTTGCGCTTAATAAGGAACGCCTCTATTTGTTGTTGAAAACGATGACACCGGATTGTGCATTTATCCAAAGAATTAGACCATCTTATAAGATGCCATCTAGTTTTCTTTCAAACGAACGAATTACTAGGCGATGAGTGCCAGCGCGTTGACGGACTTGTAAGGACGAAACTGGTTTAATTCCAGTCTTCAGGCAGTTCTTTAACCACGAACCTGGTTGAAGTTCATTTTCATTAATTGTAGTGTGATGCTTGGAGTAATGGAAGAAATAAATAAGTTGTGAATTACACCATAACGACACCTCAACCAGTATTAATCCCTGGCTTGTAGCCGTGAATGGTATTGTGTACGGCGTGTGCCTTTTGTATGCAATAAAGAGTTCTTCTTCTTCTTCTTCTTCTTATTTCACAAGACCTTGGCCAAAAAAGACTGATAGACACACGACAGAATATACATCTGAAAAGATGACGTTATTAGTCTTAAGTCATTACTTAAAAGGATGTTTCAAAATTTCGTGCTGTTGTGACAGACAGTGCGGCAGCAATAGAAAACGTAACATCAGTACTGCAAGAGAAATATCAGCACTCAGCCGCATACACACGTGATCCACACTCTCTTAATTTATTAATTGTCGGCATGATTTCATTCACCTAAATACTGCAGAGGACTTAAAGCCATTGCTAAGGAAATTACAAACACGCACACGCTTCATTCAATGCGATCCAGAAGGAAAAGAAACAACGGTGCACGCTTCAATTACCATTAAATGCTAGGTAGGTTTCAGTTCTATTTTATTTAAACAGATTAGTTGATTAGAGTCCAAACAGGTTATTCACACATCTGAATAAATATTTTCTAAAAGCCAGTTTCTAGAGCAAGAAAAAATTATTGTTAAACTTCAAGAAAGGAGAAATATGGCTTTAAAAGAAATTCGTTTTGTAGCAAGCGTACCACATCCAAAATACATTGGAAAACGCTTTTCTTGAGATCATCAAGTGAAAGCAATTGAGTTCATATGCAATTCAGTGGAAGAATTATGGAGAATAATCTTCAGTGAAAGTAATAGCAAAGCTGGCAGAATACACAGTGAAGATGGGAGAGTTTTTGAGAAGCTTTAGGTATAACGTCTACTTTGCACGTTCACCCTGTAGTTTTGTGGAGAGATATTTTCTGTGGGTTAAAACTGAATGCAATCGCTATCAATATACCGCATATATCAGCCACTATTGCTGCAACGAGAAGTTTCAGTATCTAGTATTATTCATTCTGTGAAAAATAAATTGACTATTACAAAGTGTAAAAACAGATACACGGCACACAGTCTTAAAAACTAATAAAGCAGAGTATATTTGTACTTCTGCTTTACACAAATGTACAAATGACTTCTGCGGTTCTAGAGATCGTGATGTGGTCGAGGAAGTAGGAGCTAAAAACCCATCAGATTCAGAAGCTGATCTTACAGATTCGTATTCAAATTATAAACTTTAAAAAACAAAATACTTCTTTTCATAATTTTATTTCATATTTGAAATATCTTTCTATACTTAACCGTATTTTTCTGTATTTTAACAGTAATATATTATCAAAGTTTTTCTTCCCCATCCTTCTTCGAGCGATTATGTAGGGAGAGTCATATTCACAGACCTTCATTCAGTTACTTCCTGTACACTGTCAACGGTGTTTCAATTTGAAAACAAATTGAGATGAGATTAACTAGAGATATACCTTTGAATTCGAGGTATACCTTTGAATATGACTCTAAAAGTTGTAAATGAATAAATCTTTAAGCGTGGATTAAAGCAGCAGCCAAAGTAACCTCCAGGGATTACAATGGAAATTATTATTGATTTAAAGAGTACATAATACGTGGAATATCATCTATAGCCTATTTATAAAAATCAAGTGATATCTTTCTATACATTAAAATAATTTTCCTCCTTATGATATTTATTCAGCCAATGGGAGAAGAGGGATGCGGGTGCGTGGTAATACGTAACAAATACAAAAATACGTAACAGAAGCGTGTTTTACTGTAATAAAACAAACTTCTGTTTAAGCGGGTGACTCGCTATGTTTATCTAACATGACCACGCGGCACCATTCTTGATTTTCATATGTAACGTATTTATTTAAATAAACTAAATGGAACAGGGCATAATATTTTAAGAATTTAAGATTCTATATCTACATAATATCGGTGTGGATACACCATAGATGACTCTTAAAGAAAAACTACAATCGTAGTGTGAAAGGCACCCACCGATGAAAAGCCAACTAGCTTTGAAACGGTGCCGTCTGGGTGGTGTTGGTGCCCACCGTGATTAAGTGACAATAGTCTTCTCTATTAGTGAAGCGTTACTTATTCGAGGTAGTGCAATACATGGTAACTCGTTGTAAAGGATGAGCACAATATGAGATACAGATGAAATTATGCCTTTCACACTACGATCGTAGTTTTTCTTTAAGAGTTGTCTATGGTGTATCTACACCGATATTATATAGATATAGTAACGTATTTATGTATTCATAGTTGAGGAAGAGCCACACACAGAGTCGAAAGCTTCTGTAAGTATTTTATTCTATTTTATCAAAAGTAGCGAGCGCAGCGAGCAGGAGCTGTGATAATTCTCAGGAATATTCTTAAGAATAATTTCTGGGCACATATAGTGATGTGAAATTCTCTAAAATTACTTTCCGCATTATAACCTTTGATTAATGAATAAGTGAATCGTGAGGAAGGACCTGATAGCACTGAGGTACATGCAAATTGTCTTTCTCTCGCTACTCGTTATTCTATTATAGGTTGGAATAACTATGAAATACAGAGTCCCATTAGTCTGGAATCATACGGAAAAATTAAACAAATGGATGCGGTGAATGCTGCTTTTCGACACTCTTGTCTCAGAGGACAATCTTCAAAGACTTGAATAAATTAGCGAGGATGGCAGTCGTTGTGTCATCATTGATGCGTCTTTTTTCGAAGGTCTACTGCTTGGTTGATCCTCTATGGATTCTGTTTTCCTAAACTTTGAAATAAGTTTGCTAACACATCTCTGTCAGCGACTTCTCTTTGACTCCGATTTCCTACGAGCAAAACTATCAGGACTCGTTCTTCCTTACTCAAAGACATCTTGGGGTTTCAAAGGTGAAAATATATGAATTAGTCATTTTTCCTTATGATTACACACTTATGGGACACCTTATATATTAATGAACCTATTTTGGAGCCCTCATCTAGCTAAGTGGCCTACCAGTGCTAGGTCTGTGGGGCTTATCGCTATACCATTATCCCTACGTCATATTGTTATCAGGCTTGTAATAGTAGCCTGTCGCATTGAAAACAGATACAGTATTCAACATATAATGTATGATAGGCCTATATATTTTCAGCTTTTTCAGCTTTTTATTATTTAATTTTAAACATGGGAGAGAAAGAAGTATTGTGCTCTTTGTGTGTTTCGATTTACAAATAGCATGGAGTTTGAAAAACAAATACCGGTATCTTAAAAAATCCACCTATGGCGGAGAATTTAAAATAAACGCCTGGAAAATTTATAAAATATTAAACGCAACAAATTTCTTTTTTGTTGCGCTTAATATATATATATATATTTCTTTTTTTTTTTTTGTATTACAATAGAAGCATCGGTATGCCCCATGCCTGATATCTCGTTCCCTCAAATAACCCAACCCAACCAAACCGCTTTATTTAACTAATTTTAAGCGGAGTGGAAATGGACAACTTGAATCATATCAACTACATCTGCTAAATTCACATAATTGCTTATACAGTAGCAGCTATCACTATAAATGTTTCGCAAAATAAGCATTATAACTACGATGTTGTCCCTGTAAACAGAATTTTCTTACAAATAATCAAAATTATTAAATATTATACTTGCACTGGTAAAAAAAAAACACTGTCATTTAGAGCCACCCGAGAACCAAATCATTTGCCCATGAGTAAAATGTGTATGTGTTTCTTGGTCGATTTACCTATTTTGCGGAAGAAAAATGCGATAGCATGTTTTCTTCTGGGTGAGAAAACCTTGCTGTCCAGGCCTAAAACCAACTAACTCAGCCACGGAGTGAAAAACGCCCATAAAAGTTCTTCACATCATTGACGTTATTCGAACCGGCCCTTTTCCACCAGGTAAAGTGTAAAGAATGTTGATGTCAAACAGCACCTGGGGTTTCCCCCATCTCTGCGACCCTAGATGATCAGTGGGGCATGCCCATGCCCCACCAGGAGAAGAGAGGATCGGCGGGGTAAGGGGAAGCAAGGAGGATGTCTGATCCCCTCCGCTGGGGAGTGTGGTTTAAAGTGAAACGGGCTAGAGTGCTCGATTCAGGTTGCCAATAAGGCTATTGGCAGCAAGCTGCGTAGTCCTGGCTCGGTGATTGGCAGTCCGGTCCTACGATTATGGTCATTCATGTGACATGGTTCCACGTCCATGTTGTCTTCAGTTAAGTATACAGTTGTGCGTCTTTTTAGAGTGTCCAATAAGTGAGTCTCTTCTTGTGGTTCTGTTTTCCGGAAGGGTGGATCATAGTCCACCTGCCATTTTTGGTAGTTAGGTCAGTTGAGCCTTTTGGTTGTGGTTGTTCCTTGCTTCAGATTTTTTGTTGTCCGGATCCCCATTGCTCCTATTCCTCTCAGTTAGGTTGTTTGGTTCGCTTGTTGGGGTAGTAGGGTTTGGCGTATCGCGAATAGTTCCTGCGAATATTCAGAAAAGCTATATATATATATATATATGTGTGTTTCCTTGCCTTCTAAGAGACGTTGTTCCTGGTCTTTGGGACAGGCAGAAGAATGGGGACAAAGTGCAAAGTATGTTAGTTGTCTGACGGCACCAGGGATTTCCCCCATCTCCACGTAGTATACATTGTCGTGTGTTACAGTACGCTGTAAAGGCCAGAGATTTAAGAGTGTATGGATATTGTGGGGTGTAGCCTTGTGTACCGTTGTTCCTCTGGCCATTTAGCCGTGGGACCCCTGCTGAGACCCAACGTTGCCCGCACTTGTTCCCCGTGGAGGCAGACCAGTATTTTAAAGAAGTACTCTGGCAGGTCCTACCACCTAATTTCCTGGGATTTCAGTGGCTAGGACCTATGAAAAAAAAATTGCAATTTTCGGGGGTAGGCCGTTAATGAGGTCAGGAGTCCGAAAGAGTGATGCACGGCTAAGAAGTTAAATTTTATATTTAAATTTTGATTGTGTGGGGCGTACACTGTGGTGTTACAATGAGTGGGGGGAGAGACTGAAGGCTGGGGAGAAAAGACAGAAATAGGAGTAAATAGAGCAGACGACCCCTGGTATGTTAGTGGGACATGCCCATGTCCCACCAGAAGGAAAATAGGGGGCAGCGGGGAGGGGAGGAGACGGGGTGGCCATCCCCCCTACAAGGATAGGGAAAGAAAGTGGGCCAGGCAAGGTGCCCAGTCCAGATGGCCAGCTGGCTATGCTGCAGCGGAGCTGCAGTCATGATCAAAGAAATGTCCAATCCAGGTAGGGTTGATCAAAGAAATGTCCAATGCAAAAGCCACACGTACGGCTTTTGGTTTCCTCTCAATGGAGTAGGTCCCGTCCGGTGTTGTCTAATGTAGTGGTTTTTGCTCCAATGGTCATTACAGTCATTTCAGGTGATTTTTCTGTTCCACCAGGTGTGGGACAGACAGTAAAATCACTGTGCTACAGTGCAGAATACTTGTACTGATAGTGGCATAGTATTTAGGGTTAGGCGCCACCTGTGATTTTCCACATCTGCACCGTATGTTCTATGTAATGGAATGCAGAACTACTTATAAGCCAGAACAAGGGAGGTCTGCAAAGTTGTGTGGGTGCAATGGGAAGTGTGTGAGTTTGATCATTTCAGTGCCGTCATTCCTACAAGGAAGATGTCCAGTTGGGTGTTCATTCAGTTCTGATTGTGGCCAGTAGTGAGGGAAGAGCAGGTACGAGGAGAGATCATAGCGGTTTCAGAAACGTCTGGTCTGGGTGACTATGCTGTGGGATCAGACGTGGAGAGATGATACCAACGCCTTTTGAAGACTGCTATGGCATACCTGCTAAAAGCTAAAAACGCTTCTTTTGATTTTAACAGGTTGCTCTCCGGATTAAGCGTGGTTATTACGATGTCAATTATTCAGACATTTATTTAGAAATAGTCACAGAAATAAACTACAAGCAACATGAACATCTTTTCGCCAATACGATGTTCCGAATCAACATTAACTGAAAAAAAATAAAAAACATATGATTGTGACAAAACCCTGTAAGTCTATGTCCATACCAAGCTTTAATTAGTGCCTTATACCTATCTGTCATGGAGTATCAGATTGTCATAAAATTGTCATATTATGGTTACCATAGAACAACCTCATCCACCCATGTGTATCATAGGCCATAAATTACGTGTTCTCTGGTTGGTTTTCCTGTTTTGCTGAACCGAGTTTCCAAGAGAAAAACTTTGCTGTCTTCGCCTGAGACTGATTAACTCAGCCAAGGAGTGAAAGCCCATAAAAGTTCCTCGCGTCACTGACAGAATTCGAATCCGTGCCTTTTCCAGTCGGTATGAGAAGGACGGTGATTATAACCACTGTGATATATGCGAGATGGTGTATCAGATGTAATCATTGCTTAGTTCATGGTACCAGACACGAATGTTTCTTGCTTGATGTTATCTTGATTGATAGCTTCTTTACAGCAATAGCCGAATGGTTAGCGCACAAGTGCACACAACGTTGAAATTGATCATGGTTCAAGCTGGCGTAACTGCTAAATACGGTACTGAACATATTATTGTCATATATTATTGAATAAATACTGAATATATTATTGTCAAAATTATTTTATGTTCATAATGTGCTAGCAATTTCTATAGCTTTTTCCAAGCATCGGATATAGGAGAATCACATTATTTCTTGTTCTGTTTGGTACAGAATTTGGTGCAATTGGCTTTATACAAAAAATTATTGTGTACTGTTGTACTTACATTATCTGTGATGTGGAAAGGGGCAGAAGCATAACGGAAAATACAAGCTCCTCTTTCCTGAAAGCGGTATCTGATTACAGTCAGAAGAGTCTCCTTTAAATATTTTTGTACAAGTAGTAGTCACCATTTACAGTTGAATACAAAGAGTATTTAACCCACTTCTTTGCTAGTTGTGCATTCGATCCGCGAAGGATAAATTTGAACCGAACAGAAAAGATTACGGATTCCTACTACCGATTAGTACGTTATTTAATCCACGTCAGGCTTTTTTCGCCCATGGATTTAGTCAATACGAGCTTCTCACCAGGTCGATAAGTTTATAGACCGCTTGGCAAGTCGTGAGTTGAAGTACTAATCCGCTTCAGCTCTGTTCCGGATTTTCTTTTAGTATTTACGGTCTCACATTTCTTTTTAAGAATGTTTTACAGAAGACTGATTACAGTTAACCTTTCTTAGAAATATATCAACTAGAAAAGCCCCTTCTATCAAGAGGAATAATTGCATTTTACTTCCTCCGAGGCGTTTAATAATGCACCTCATGAGCAACTAAATGAAAAATTAAAGATATATGGTATCTGAATCCTATTACCCTTGTGGCTACGGAATTAAAAATGCAACGTTTCCATAGCGTTATCATCAACCAAGTGAAGAAAGAACATTTTATTCCGTTAAGTGGAGTACTTCGAAGTTCGCCCCATGGCCTTCTGCTTTTCATCGCTTTTATTTATGATTTTCCTTTTTTCATCAACAACTGAGATATTCTAGCTGCTCTCCGTGTACATGACCTAAAATGTACTCAACTGTCAAGGATATAACCGATTTCTTCAGAGCACCCACAGTAACTTCTCCCAGGATTTTTTCCGGCCTCCTCTCCACACCAAGTGGAAAAGGCCTGAGTTCGGTCCCGTGAGGAATTTTTGTGGCCCTTTTTCACAACGTGGCTGAGTTAGTTGGTCTCAAGCCAGGGTAGCATGGTTTTTCTCCCGGAAACTCGGGTTTTTCGCCCAGTAAACAGAAAATCAACCACAGAACACACGCAATTGACAGACAGTATACACGAAGCAATATGGCCTTAGTCGCTAAAGCTCCTAAAATCCTACAACAACAACAAAAATTCCCTGGATTATTACTGAATGGCCTCTCAGCTAATACCCTTCGAAGTGTCAAGTACTGTAATTTCTTTCTTGTTCCGCAGAGCCTGACAGCCAATAAATTAGGAACACACGATTAATTCAGTGGTCAAAGATAAGTGTGACCAAGTCAACAACCTTGGGGTGCTGTTCCCTATCAATGCCCAATTTGATGTCCACATTTTAAAAATCACAAGCAAAGTATTCAAAACACTGGGACTTATCAAAAGGTACACCTACAAGTTTAAAAACCATAGATATGCTGTTATTTTATTTAAAACTGCAATACTGCCAATCCTTGAATTCAGCTCACTCATCTGAACTCCTCATACCAAAAGGTTACTTAAAATAGAAGCAGTCAAAAAAAAAATTTATCCGCTATCTCAAGTTCCACAACCACAAAAATTTTAACATTCAGGATACTTGGATTATGCTGAATGATAAAAAATCTTCATCTAACGCCTCGACACGCCAGAATAATTATCGTTGATAATCACCTTTCTTGTCAAAATAATCACTGGAATCTACAAAGCAACTGCTATTGTAAGCAAAATCAACCTCCATGCACCTCCTAGTAGCCAAAAAAATATTATTTTTAGGCCACCCGAATAATTAAATTCACCTGTCGTGGTGTGTGTGTGTCTTATATCTGTTAATTGCGTGTGTTCTATGGTCGATTTGGCTCTTTTGCTAGACGAAAAACCCAAGTTTCTGAAGGAAAAACCTTGCTATCTACGTCTAAGACAGACTAACTCAGCCACGGAGTTAAAAAAGCCCATTAAAGTTCCTCGCGTCATCGACGGGATTCGAACCCGGACTTTACCATCCGGTGGCCTCCTAGCAGACAGATTTTTGCCTTGACCCTGCCAATGCGCATATCATGAAGTTCAGTCCACTACGCAGAATCACCAGTTCGCCAAATGAATCTCTTATTAACTTTTTTTAATAGCTTTCAATCTCTGATGAACTCCATCCACAAGTATTCCACCCGCCTCTATTGGATTATAAAGTGAATAAAACCATTGAACCCTATGTGATTTTTTTTTTTTTGCCTCTCTCTCTCTCTCTCTCTCTCTCTCTCTCTCTCTCTCTCTCTCTCTCTCTCCCTTCCATCAGTAAGGGAACATTTATACTGTATAGACCCTCTTTTAATGATTTATTTTACTGTTGGGTATTCAGTTGTTATATTAGTTTATCAGCCTTGTTTACGCTGTTTGTTTGCTCTCAAATACACTGTTATTGGTTATCTGTAACGTATCTTATTATCAACAAAATAATAATAAGAAGAAGAAGAAACTGCTCGCTCGTTTTCCAAACTGCAGCTGAACAAAAACTGATGACACGAGTTGATAGGTGGATGCCTTTATGCACAAAATGATGAATATGCATCTAATGGCGTCTGCAAATGAAAGCAATCAGCATGATGCACATTACCATGCTAATATTACAGGATACTGAAATGATGCATTTAGGTGACATAATTTCACACGCACAGCGGAATAAATACTAACGGAATAACACATTTTAAGGAGGAGGGAGGTGATATGATTTTTGTGGCCATTACTGCAGCTACTATATTTTTATAAAGATTGCTCAATGCTTTCAGTTTTGTTTACTCTTACTTCCAAGTTGAAGTAAGAGTAAGAATTTGTAGAAGTATAGGGTGCTATCGAAATGTACAAATAAGTTATTTTTCAAAATCTAGAAATCCAAAACACCTTTCCAATTTTAAACACGTAATGTGATCAAACGAGCACATTTCCCATTATTTAGTACTGACTGGTGTACGAGCATGTGGAGGCAGCTGACCCACTTTGGAGGCTGTGGTGGTGTTCCCCTGTGGATTTGTTTTCATTGTGGAAATGGTCCTCTGTTTATTCTGAAGGACCCTGTCACATGGAGGTTACCTAAACCATGTCACAGCGTTACCTAAACATTGTTCAGACTAGTTTCATCCCATAATGCTGAAGTTCGACTATTCTCAGAAGAAAATGCTACAACCAACAGGAAGCGAATTGGGCAATAGTAGTAGTAGGAGCAGTATCTAGTAGTACGCAACATCTGCCATGTATGGCTGCACAGTTCTAAGACATTAATATTTTCGAAAATCTGGACATCATTTGAAAACGACACACATTCCACGGGCTTCAGCAACGAATGAACATGGCAGATCTAATGATTATTCTCAAAGAGGAATAGAATAACATCACCAGGAAGAAGTCTGAACACCTAGTGGATGCCACGTAGAAATGCGCAAGAGTTATGTTCTCAAATATTTTGATAAGGGTAGTACGTACGAGTACATATATACAGAGTTCGCCACGTTCCAATTTTCACTACAGGGACACATTATACACAACATTTGTCGTGTTTATAATACTCAAGATATATTTAGTTTAACTTAATAGAATCTTTTTAATAGCATGAGTAGAGCATTAAGTATACATATTATTAACTTACGTATTAACTTTTAGTTCATTAATGCGCCAAAAAATGAAAAACCAATGTTATTTATCAAAATATTTAATAAATATGAAAAACAAACCCTCAAAGAAGGAGCTCCGCTTCTGATATTTTCTCAGTTATTTATTTGGGGCTAATCCCCAAGATAGCGTTTACAATATAATGTTTCCAAGTACCTGGGTTGAAATTTTGAATTATACATATATGTGCTACAAGTGAAACAACTGGAATATATCTCAGTACATTAAAGGACGGGAGACAAGCAAAGCTACTCTGTGCAGGAGAGAGGGAACAGTGTTTTCTTCCTCTAAAGGTAAGAAAAACAAGCGCCAAAAAGTGATCATTTTTTGATTTTAAGAAGTGTGGTATTTTTTTTTAAAATTCATGACTTTTCTGTTAAAAAATTTCGTCTGACCTGAAAAAGTCTTCTGATAGCAGTAAAAACTGAATTAGTTTTATACTGCAGAAGAGAAAATTTTCAAAACGTACTTAAAGAAATGCCAATCTCGGAGAAAACTGCTGATCGAAAAACCGAAAATAGTGGATATGCGAGAAGAATTCTTATGAATAATATGACAAGCCAGATTACAAGACAAAAAAATAATAATAACATTGATGAAACTGATAATTTACAGGGACATACCATTCACACAGCAGCTAGACGTCGGCAATACCCTGATGAAAGCAGTGTTACCAATCGGCAAAGGACCGTGGTTAATTTTTTTGTTCCAGCTGGAAGAGATGAGGGGTTTCTCAAAAATGCATTACTTTTTAAATCAAAGCAGAGTGGAGATTATCATTAAGATATAAATTTCTTTTCGAAGCGGACAGAAGGAAAATTCATAGTAATCTTTCACTTAATTGTGTGATTGTAAAGATAACTTTAGTCGTCATCGAATCCAACAGAAAAGAAAACTAAGTGTATATGGCGATGATCGGAGAGAAATCATAATTCCTGGAATTGGTCAAAATACCGTATACGACCATTATATAAAGTTTACGAAATTTTTAAGCTTCACGAGCATACTGTTTACAGACTTCCACTATACTAGGCTTATCAGAATTAATTCGGCTTGTCTCGGCTTGTCTTTGAATAAATGAAAGAAATCAAGTTATTTCAGAAAAGATGCTGTGAAAATACTGGCGAAGAAGTTATTTGAAGAATACATCCTGGATAAATGTAAAAAAAAAAAAGTGTTGTAATAATGTAATAGAAATTGAAAGTCAATAGCGGGAAAATGGAAATTTAACGGACATAGAAATTGGCAAAATAATAACAAACACAGGAATTATCACCTGACTCTCACTCTGAAAATGAATGTCAAACTGAAATCTCTTGCATCATGCAATCTTCATTATTCATTATTATTACATAGCTTGTACACTGGTGTGCAAAACTCAAGGACCAACACTATTTCTAAAGGTTACAACTACAAAATCTTTACTTAAGGTACTCTTTACTGATGAGAGTAGATTCAGTCTCAGCAGCGATCCTGGATGTCAGCTAATCAAGCGAGAGGTTGGCACACAGTATCACCGCAAACATCGCTAAAAAGGATCGATATGACGGTCCAGGTGCTCTCGTCTGGGGAGGCGTTATCTTGGATGGACGTACACAACTCCAGATACTGGAAGGCGGCACTGTAACCGGTGCACGCTACTGTATTGAGGTAATCCTTCCCCATGTGCGTCTGTTCCGAGGTGCCATTGGCCCCGAGTTCGTGTTTGGGGATGATAACGCCACACCCCATTGCACTGCAGCTGTTGATATAGGCAACATATGCAAAAATAACTGCTGCCACATCTAATGAGGTCTGCAAACCTGTCTGTAGATCTGCCGCCACAGTGAGTAAACCTGTTTCTGATTGCCAGTCTCAAATATCACACCAAAGATCAAAACAGAACAAACCTTCAGAAAATGTTAAAGCCTCTATATCTCAAGAAACTTCCTCCAAGCTTCCAGCCAAAACTCATCAAACACAGATTGTAACTACCGCAGAAAAATCTCAGTTACTCAAACATAAGTATAATATCACAATTATTCCCAAAAAAGACCGAATTTTTCTTTCTAAACTTGGACCCGCCACTAAATCTGAAGATCTTATCAACTTAATTAAAGAAGAATATGGTTTCGGAGTAGATGTTCGTTCTCTGAAGACAGGGTGTCCCGCCTACTCATCTTTTATAATAACATGCCTTCCATCACAAACAGAAAAAGTGCTGAATCTAAGATCCCTTTTATCAGGGGCTCTAGTAAAACGCTTCACGGACAGACCATCAAGGGAGTCCAAAATCTCTTCTCCACAGGCATAGCAATCAGATACCCTGCTATCTACACATACTACGTTCTCCTCTCGTCATAGAATCCCCAGATCCCAACTGTTCAGTGTTTACCTTCAGAATTGCAGGAGTATAATTAGCAACCTAAACCACTTCAGAGCAATCCAAGGCTCACATATTTACGACATTTACCTGCTCACTGAAACCTGGCTCTCCATAAATATTGATGATCAGAAGATTATAGATGGACAATATACAATCCATAGAAAGGACAGAGGATCTCGTGGAGGCGGAGTAGCT
The DNA here is from genome assembly GCF_048544385.1 of Mastigoproctus giganteus. NCBI lineage: Eukaryota > Metazoa > Arthropoda > Arachnida > Uropygi > Thelyphonidae > Mastigoproctus > Mastigoproctus giganteus. The sequence goes on from NC_143580.1 coordinate 136,476,308, forward strand.
ATTATACATTCTAACCATATACTCTGTGAAATTGCATCAAATTTCACAAATATTGAATCAGTATACTGCCTTCTTCATCTTGGCAAGTTAAAAGTTTTAATAGTATTGCTTTATTTTCCACCTCCCTTAACTAATATCGACCTCAAGTATTTAGAAAGCTCGCTGGAATCTATCTTCCCACTAATTCAATCTGCCGACATAGCAATGGTTTTGGGTGACTTTAACTGTCAACTGGCCAATTTAGGATCTTCTTCTCCATCACTGCAGACTAGGGCTCTCTTTAATATGCTTCACAGCTATGGTCTTGAACAAATTTGCAATTTCCCAACCAGAAAAAATGCCAACCTCGACCTAATATTTTCCTCTACTCATATAGATGTTCACAATGACAACCCTATATTTCACTCTGATCATTCGCCAATTACTTTTGACATCACAGTGACCTCTCATAACTTCAAATGCAGCTCCCGTTCTCCACGATTCAATTTCAGAATGGCTGACTGGCCTCTGCTCAACCTAGCTCTAAGAAACGTAGACAAGCAGCTCGCTGACGCTATGGATGACATCGATGTGCTCACCAGCAACCTGATTAACTGTGTCCATTCAGTTATATCTGACATTGTTCCTCAATCCCATCTTACCACACGCTCTACCTACCCGCACTGGTATAATAGCGAATTAATACATAAAATTAAATCCAAAGAATTTTATAGAAACAAATATAAGCAATCAGGTGACAGCCAATATTACGAAATATTCAGCCAACTCCGCAAAGAAGTGAAAACGCTCATATTAAACTCTTACAATAGGTATACAAAGTCAGTTCAGGATAGTCTGCTTACTCACAGAGATATCAAACCATTCTGGAGTTTCATGAAGCATAAGAATATAACCAGTAGAAAGTTACAACTCCATAACGCAGATGGAATTCTCTTATCTGACGAATTCAGTATTGCTCAAGAGTTTGCCAAACACTTTTCTAGAATTCAAACAAATGATACATTGAGACCTGCCTCATTTCCTGATTTCACACCTGTTAAAGATGATATCCTCATTAACCTCTTTATCACTGATGAAGATTTAAATTCGGCATTAAAAAGAATGAGAAATGACTATACTATAGGCCCAGATGACATTCCAGGCTTATTTTGGAAAATGACTGTCACTACATTAAAACCCCTCATACTGCGGATCTTCAACTTGTCTCTCAGGCTGGGGAAGTATCCTAAGCACTTTAAGCAGGTCAATATAGTTCCTATTTTCAAAAAAGGTGATAAAAATGATGTATCTGATTACAGACCCATAACCTTGCAAAACAGCCTGGCTAAACTCTTCGACACAGCAGTACACAAACATCTCTTCGAATCCTTCAGGCCTTTCATCGATCAGAATCAACATGGTTTCTGCAGTGGCAAGTCAGTAATCACAAATTTACTTCCTTTCTGGCAATACACCTCGGAAGCTCTTGATAACCACCTACAAGTTGATGCAGTCTACACAGACATATCTAAGGCATTTGATAAAGTCCCGCACGAACAACTTCTGGAAAAACTTAAGCTATATGGTATCCGTGACCCTTTGCTCTCATGGCTACGCAGCTATATTACGCATCGTTCCTTGAGAGTTATCATCGATCAAGTGAACTCAGACTGTTTTATACCACTAAGCGGAGTACCACAAGGCTCTCCCTTAGGTCCTCTTCTCTTCATTGTTTTCGTAAATGACCTTCCTTCTTTCATCTACACCTCCAATGTTCAAGTTGCTCTCTATGCAGATGATCTTAAGATCTACTCAGCAGTGAAGGAGATTACCGATGCTCAACAGCTTCAATGTGCTCTCAATAAATTCTCTCTGTGGCTATCTCTGAATGGCTTGTCTGCTAACCCCTCGAAGTGTAAAGTAATCTCTTTCTCATCTTGCAGATCTCCACAACTAATGAATACGGAGTACACTGTTAACTCTGTGATCATCGAAAGGTGTGACCAAGTTAACGACTTGGGGATTCTCTTTTCCAGCAGTGCTAAATTCGATGCCCATGTCCTTAAAATCACCAGCAAAGCATTCAAAACACTGGGATTCATCAAACGGAACACATACAAGTTCAAAAACTACAGACATGTTATCCTTTATAAAATGTTATCCTTTACAGACGGTTATCCTTTATAAAACTATTGTTCTGCCAATCCTTGAATTCAGTTCACCCATCTGGAATCCTCACACAAAGACTTTAACTAACAAAATTGAAGCAGTCCAAAAAAATTTTGTCCATTACCTTACGTACCGCAATCCTCTATTCTATCACTCAGTGTATTATGAATCGCTGTGTGATTACTTTCATCTGAGGCCTCTGTGCACTAGAAGAGTTACTGCTGACATCGCCCTCCTAGCCAAAGTAATTACTGGAATTTATGAAGCATCTGATATCCTGAGTAAAATAAACTTCAATGCTCCCTGTAGACAAGTCAGGAACCTTACACCGTTTCGCCTTGACTCTGCCAACACGGACTTTATGAAGTTCAGTCCACTGAACAGAGTCAGCAAATCAGCAAATGACTCTCTCATTGACTTCTTTGACAACTCCCAATCACTGATGAACTCCATCCACAAGTTTGCCTCTTCTCTTAAACTGCAAAGTGACTAGCTCACATCTAATTATTGTAGCTTATTATTTGTTATATTATTTTTCTATTCTCTAACGGATTAATTATTACTTGTTTTACCGGTAACTTAACTTAATACAATCCTCTTTTGTACATATGCTTTTATTGTTTGAATCTATATCAATGTTTATCGTCCTGTTGGATTTCATATTATTGTTATTATGTTTATTGATCTGATCTCAGATACACTGTTAATGGTTACCTGTTGTGTATCTTGATATTAATAAAATAAAATAAAAAATAAAAAAAATATGCTTTTGGAAAGTGAGAACATTGTTCTTATGGATTGGCCTGCCCGTTCCAACGGTCTAAATCCCATCGAACACATATGGGACGCTTTGTCGAGACGCCTAACGGCACGTCCACACTTACCAGAAAATGTTCACCAGCTGAAGATGTCATTGACAGAGGAATGGAAGATGATACCGAAAGAACTTATCAACAACATTGTTCTAAGTATGGACAGGCGGTGCAAAACCTGCATCGACATTACGGGTGGTCATATCTCCTACTGAGGACCACCTCTTCCCTTTGTTTCATCTTTGGCAGTGATGCATCTGTATCATGGCAGCCAGTGCTATGTTGCCATTTTTGAATAAAGTCCCTCTGTACCGTTTTGTTTCCGTTGTTGTGTCGGTGTTGTTTCCTTCATCATTTCTGTACCTTATGCGATTCATTTGGTATGCTTTTCCATTTTTATCCAGGCCACTCCTATGAGAAGCTACAAGGTGAAAACCTGACTGGTCCTTAAATTTTGCATACCAGTGTGTATATTAACTCTTATCATATGATTATATTTTGATATTGTTTTTCTTTTATTAATATCATTTAATTTTTATAAAATAGATTTATTTGTTATCCTAGAAAGAAATTTATATTAAATCTTATGCATCAAATAAATCATCAAGTTTAAAACGGAAAAAATTACACCTTGTCAACTGCACTCTTCCATCTCTGCTCTTCCGTGACCTACCTATTTCGTCAATTTCATTTCTGATCGAGAGAAGGCAGCTGCATAGGTTGTCATTTTATCTTTCGAGATTTGCTGTCTCTCGTGCAATGTAATTGAGTTTTTCTCATATTGCATGGTATTAAGAAAAATATTGCTATACACATGCATGAAAACAGGTGTGTTAAAGGAGATGTCCTTCTAGATGTCCTTGGGCGATCTAAGAAGGACGTGGTGGCCAGCATCTACGATCTAAGAAGGCCGTGGTGGCCAGCAAAGATTTGTAAAAGCACTTCGTGTTTCTTAAACCACTTATGTACACAGTGGTGGTGACTGGTTGCCATCTCTGTCAGATTAGACGAATAAAATGATGCTGGTTAGGGGATAAAAGGCAGGCAATGAAAAAAAAAAAAAAAAAAAAAAAAAAACATTCCTCCTTCACTACCAGCATGTATTGTTGCTACACAAAAGGTGAGATTCACTGCTTCGTGAAGTTCCTCCATTTTTTTAGACCTCAGGTGTGTTAAGTGCCAAAGTAACTAAAGCCATAATATCGGTATATTGTCTGTGAATTGTGTGTAATCTATGGTTGAATTTCCTGTTTTCTGGACAAAACATCCGAGCTCCAGAAAAATAAAACCATGCTACCTTTGCTCGAGGCTAGCTTACTCAGCCACATTGTGCAAAAATCTCATGAAAATTACTCACCTCACTGACGGGATTCGAACGGGATTCCCAGGTGTGGGAGGACGGATTATTCACTTTTTCAACACTTCTGAATAGTGTAAAGCAAGATTCATTACACTTTCTGCTTTGCTTGTTTGTTCATTCGTGAAATCAAAGGCGTAAGGCCTGGTTTCCGACTGTTATAGTGTACTTCTTCAGAGTTCTCTACTAAAGTAGATTATAACAGTCTGGGGAGTGTAACAGTGGACTATAACAGTCTTATTTGTTGTGAAAGGCAACTAATAGTATTTATAATCGATAGTCCCTTTTAGTATTTTTTATGCCAAGTCCAAATCCGAAGGGTTACTAAAATTTTAATACTTAATTACTGTGGATGAGCTGAAAAGGGAGAAGAAAGTTAGTAACACTGCGATTGAAATTTTGGTGAGTGAAACAGTGGCCATAGCCAGTTGTTGCATGCGTTGTAACTAGTTTAGCACCGCGTGATCGAATCAAAGGCGTCAATTTGTTTACGCCTGCCAAATTTTGAAAATTATAACGCAGAAAAGTTCTGTTTTTGTAAGCGTGGTGCCTGTGGGACATGAAAGGAGGCGCATATCAACATTTATCATTTACAGTCAAAGCTAGAAGACGGAAATACATTTAAACAAATTTCACAATTTGATTTACACTACTGTACAAAAAGTCGTGGAATATTTGTCAGTATGACCAAAACAAGTATTTATAAAATAAATTAATAATGCGTTGGCCCATCTTTGGCCTTAATGAATATTCTAATGCATCTTGCAAGACCACTAATTTCTAGAAAAAAATTACCCATGTACTCTCCTTAAACTGAATTTCAGTTAATCCCAATGATGTTCAATTGGGTTGGGTTCGGACTCTATGTTGCCCATTGTAATGTGTCAGTTATCATTTCCACAAAAGGGAAAAAAGCGTTCGCAATTAGGCGCCTCCGTAGCCAGGTGGGAAGGAGCAGCAGTGCGTAGCACATGCTTCTTGATTACACCGGGGTTCGAGCCCGTCACCACCAAATACGGAGGATGCGGAAAGGTCAGGGAATGACCACTGCATATTCCCGGAGCAATATGGCCTTAGTTGCTAATGCTCCTAAAAACCAAATAACAACAACGTTCGCAATTATTCCACTGTGACATGGGGAGTTGTCATTCTGAAAGGTACTAAAATTTCTGCTTCAATCAAAATGCCATAATATAAGGCACACAGGATTGTCTGGAACATCAATGTAGGGTGCGACATTCAGGATTCCATGCAGTGTGACCAGGAGACCTAGTTGATAACACACGAAATGCGCAAACCATCACAAGAAATGCAAAAGTGTCCCATATGTGAAAGTTTAATTTTTTTTTTCTTTGTATTTGAACAAAAAATAAGGCTGTATTTGGTATTTTACATTATTGGCCATAACATTTTTCTAGATTTGCGGGTTATTATATTCATCCTGGTATTAATGGTTTTTACTGGCGTGATACGATATTAATTAATCTTAATCTTGATCTTGGGGTTCGCACTCAACTTCCTCGGCTCCAGGAATGTTCTCATTACCTCGGGCATCAATGCAAAGTCCCATTTCCAGTTGTGTTGTTACAGACGCACGGGGCCTTCTTCTTGAAGACTTTATTTTAAATCATAATCTTGTAGTCCATAATCGACCAGGTCAACTCTCCGCCTATTGCAGTTGAACCGGGGAGTCGAACATTGGCGTTACATTCACCACCAGTGACAAATTTGCGCATCAGTAGCTGGGTAACAATCCCAGATTGGACACTCAGCGACCATAGAGCTATTGTGTTCCATGTCTTTGTCGATGCCCTTACTACCAACTGCAACTCGCCTAGAACATCAGACTTCGTCCGGTTCTGCATAAAAACCGTTGATTGGGACTCTTTTGATGCCTCCATCACTAATAACTATCCACTAAACCCTCCGGACAGCTTCAGCTTAACTTTTGCATCAAATGTAGCTGAGCTTATTTAACAGTCTCTTATAAAAGCCGCCTATAAATCAGCAAAGAAGACCATCCGTCCTAAAATCTGTTCCTGGTGGTTCCAAGACCTTACCACTCTTCGCAAATCAGTTCATCGTGTTCGACGTTTATACCAGCGACACCGTGACTGGTCTGCTGCTGACGTTGTGCGACATATAATGATTACAATGTCTAAAATAACACCTTTAAAAAGCAATTGCAACCAGAAAAAGAGAAACCTGGACCCCCTTTGTAAAAGAATCCAACAGCAAAAACCCATGGGCCCTCATGTGCAAGGTAGCTGGGGAGAGAATATTCACCTCTGATATCCTAGGCACTATTATCACTGAGACCCATTAAACTTCTGGCTGAACAGGTTCTCAATCAAATTCTTGATAACTTATTCCACATGGACATTACCGAAGCCATTCACTTTAGAACTGACCTCGGTGGTCAAGAAGATCAACGTGAAGAAGTGTCCAGGAATGGACATGATTGAATGTGTTCATTCTCAGGTTGTTAAAATTAAGACCTCTCTACCTGCTCTTGCTCTTCAATAAATGTGTCCTTGAGAGCATCTTTCCCTCTGTTTAGAAGGTTGTTTTGCTCCGTCTTATCCAAAAGCCTGATAAACCTGCCTCAAATCCGCGTGCCTACAGACCAGTTGTGCTGCTTGCCAATCATGCGAAGATATTGGAGCGTCTTATGGCTTTTCGACTACCAACCCTGTTTCAATAGCAAAATCCCTTTTCTCCCGTCAATACGGCTTCACTCCAGGTCATTTTTGCGAGGAAGCATTTTCTGACTACATCTAGTACATTGGCGCCTCCCTAGCCGGGTGGACAGGAGCAGCAGTGCGTAGCACGCATTTCTTGATTAGACCGGGGTTCGAGCCCGTGACCGCCAAATACGGAGGATGCGGAAAGGTCAGGGAATGACCTTTCCGCATATCCTCGGAGCAATATGGCCTTAGTTGCTAATGCTCCTAAAAACCAAACAACAATCTAGCACATTGAAAATTCTAAGTCCAAATTTGAACTAACTATTATGGTTAACTTCGAGAGCGCCCTTGAACGTCTCTGGTCTGCCAGCTGCTCCTTTCATATCTACAAATTATTTCAAAGTTACTTCTCTAACAGCTCAATAAGTCAAATCAAAATTTCTTTAAGTCTCTAGATCTTTCGAGGATGTCCCCAGGGTTCAGTCCTGGGCCCCTTATTTGGAAGATTGTGCTTTAAGACTGGCTGTGCCAATCTCACCAGAAATGTAAAATTATTGCTTTTGTCGATGACCTGACAATTGTGGTCTCGGCATTCCTCGTGCTGTGTTGGAGGTGAATGCAAACCGCTCTTTGCTCGCAGAAAGACAATCAACGCTGAAGTGGCGAACCAAAATAGTCACTATACGAATGCACCTTTAAGTGGGACATCAGTTTGCCTCTCAGTTACCTTGGATGGCAAAACAAGTACTTATTGAAGAGAACCAGGGACGCCTTTTGAGTGTTGGGTAAATTACGAACTTTGTTAAAGCATTACTGTATTAAAACTGACTTTACTACTTTCGGCTTGTTTTCACCAGTACAACTGGCTTCTTTTTTTTTTTTCCCCCAAAATCAATACTACTGGTGTGTTTTTTCCTCTGAATGGGCCCCCAGAGGATCCTGGCCCACCTTCTGGTAACACCAGCTGGTTCCGTCTTTTTTGAGACAGTACGTGCACCTTTCCGTGGTGTAGACGAGTACCCATAATCATCTCTCCAGGTGAGTAATGCTCCTGGATAGCCAAGTGGCCAGAACACAACAGATCATACAAACTACTCACACAAACCTACAATCACCAATCACATTTCTGGCCCTTTTACAGTGATTCTGTTCTTCACAGAGGCTCTAGGTGGAGTTGAACAGACGTTCCAGGTGCCACCCTTTACATATACACATGTCAACAATCCTGTGTGGCTCGCGTTCTGAAAAGGTTCCATACCGCTGCGCAAAATGCCAAGATACTAATGTCAACAGATAATATAGCTCTATATTAGTAAGTACCCCTAGAAGTAAAGAATACGATAAAGGAAATGGTATGCACTTCCTTGAACCTATTTTTCGGTAATATCTGACTTATTGGATGTTACTGGAATTTTTATTTTATTGTTATTTTATTTTATTTATTTATTTTTTCCTGTGGAACTGTACCACCGCCATGTCTCTGGGTGTTTGCATGGATCGAGTTAGTTGTAGGGAGAAGTAAGGAACACCTCAATACACTTACTTAGTTTACTTTAGTTGAGTCTGCTGTATTCTTGTGAAGGTAGCAGGCTAAATGCTAACATAAAGTAAATTCCTATTAAAATTTTTGTTCCGTAATTATCATATTTCTAATTTGATTTACAAATTATAATTATAATTAATTATTTATAATTTTTATTCACTCGGTTCAGTCGAGAGATGGCCTTTTTTATCTATTTGATTTAAAATTTATAAAGCTGACTTTCAATCATTACAACTATCCCTGAATATTATCGTTTGGCTACGGAATATTCATTAATATCAATATAAAAAAACAGTACCTGTCGTCTTTATTCTTTCTTCTCTTCTTTATTTGCATGCCACACCCATATTTTTCGCCTTGGCTGAAAGAATGATGATGCCATAGAATAACATTCAGCAACCTTTTAAGACTGGCAGCACACTACATTTTGTCAAAAAAAAAACTTTCAGGCGCACTGCTCACGATCAGAGATGGAGAATGACATAACTCCTGCAGGAAAGCATCCATAAGAACAATTAACTTGATAAAATAAAAAGATTTAACTATTTGGTTAATATTCATATATACTACTGCTACATTCTCTATTATGTTACATACAGCATTTATATTTTATTAATAAAGAACATGCGCTATCCTCCTACATACACTGAGGTACTAAATGATAAACCGTATGAAGAAAAATGACCTTTTTAGTGTGATTGTACCCCATGGGCACAATCAGATAAATAACCCTCAATGAGACATATTCTGCATACTTCGGATCATACTTCGAAAACAAGAAATTTAAGAGAAATACGAAAGTGGTGTTAAATTGGCTTGGATCTTTAATCAAATAAGCGAAATTAATTTAACGTGATAGTCAGATAATGTGAATTTTCGGAATCGCTAAAAACTATAACATTTTGTTTTACAGTTTTTTCACATTGTCAAATTATTTTTTTTTCTCTACTTTTGGTAGTTTGGAGGCTGGAATGGCGTGTAAAAGATGATTTGTTTTGCTGAACGCTGCTGTTTTGTGCTAACCTGAACAATAGTAAATAAGGGATCAACACACTCGACAAGATCCTGCCTCAAACGCCCCCTGCCTTCCCCTTGCTTTTTGCGTCCTCCCTACGTAAACCAGCCCATTTTGGGAACCACTGGCCTAGACGAATGGTGGCTGACAATCACTAAATAGAAACATCACGGTGACAGTACAGCTTGAGAAAGTTCGGGTAGACCGCATTAATTAATTGAAAGAGAAAAGGAGAAGGATACTCAGAAGAATGGATCTCCTATACATAGATCACGCTAGTCCTCATCGAATATTATCAACCAGGAGTTTACAGAGGCCATAGGAACCGATATTAGTATAAGCACGATATGTATGGTGCTGCATCGGATTTTGGTTCTTGGAACTTTGGAAAATTGTGTTATGGAGTTACGAATTACGGCTTTCCAATTTCATTGCCGTGTTTGGATCTGACATATTTCAGGAGAACGTTATTTACAAAAGTATGTTGTCCAAATTGTGTGTTTTTGGCAGGTGTGCGGTCACCATCTTGGGCTGGCTGTTTCTCATGGTTAGATGACTTCGGTCATTGGTTATTGCTTCTGAAGAAATGATTGGCATTTTGTGATTCTGGAAATATTGTGATTCTGGACAAATCCATTCTTCCCACACTGTGGCAAGTATTATGAGAAGACTCACTTCAAATTGGGTAAATAAAAAAATAAATAACTCTTTGTTTCAGCATAACAATGCACTATTTCATACTAAACAGCTTATATCGAAAAAAATATTTATATCGGGTCTATCCTAATCATATACACTGTACTGCCACTTTATTAGGTACACCTACCTAGTAGCGTGTTGAGCCCCCTTTAGCCTTCAAAACATCCTGAATTCGTCTAGGCACGATTGAACAGGATGCTGAAAACGTTGTGCAGGAATGGAGTACCACGCAGACATGAGTGTGTCACGCAGTTCCTTGAGATTCGACGTAGGTGTAGGCCTGCAGCGAACAGCCCTTTTCAGCTCATTCCGAACATGTTCAATAGGATTGAGATTCGGGGACTGAGCGGTCCACTGCAGCAAAGAAAAGTCATTGTCATGTTCCTGAAACCATTCCATAGTGATTCGGGCTTTGTGGCCCGGCGCATTATCCTGCTGGAAGTAACCATCTGACTGAGGATAAACTGTCAACATGAACGGATGCACTTGATCAGCAACTGTGTTAAGGTATGGTGTGGCATTCAGTCGTGAATCTATCAATGGACCCAACGTGTGCCAAGAAAACATTCCCCACACCATAACACTGCCCCAACACCTTGCACAGTAGTCGCGAGACATGACTGGTCCATAGATTCAGCTTTTCGCCAAATTCTGAGCCTTCCATCAATGTGATGCAACAGGAACTTCGACTCGTCAGACCAATAAATTTTCCAATCCTCGATAGTCCAGTGCTGGTGTTGCTGTTCCCACAGGAGGTGTGCTCTCTTGTTCTTCATTGATAACAAAGGTACGCGATGTGGCCATCGACTGTTGTAGCCCATTCGCGACAAAGTGCGACTAGTGGTCCGTTGCCATATTTTGTTCTGCGAACCAAGGTTTTATTCTGATGTGATGTGAGACATTGTGGCCGTCTGTTTGCTTGCACAATTCTAGCCATTCTCCTCTGACCTCTTTCATCAACAGCAAGACGATGAGGAACAGAGTTTGATGAAAAGGCTTAATCATGCTTACTCTGGGGTACATGACGAGGATCCCTTTAGCCTGATTGAACTCTGTGATACAGTACAACGCATAAGGAACAATAAATGCCCAGGGATGGACCTCATTGAAGGAGAGGTCTTTAAAAGGGGTCATGGACTGATACCAAGGATCCTTCTTGAAGCTTTTAATAGCTGCCTGCATGACGGGGCCTTTCCATCACCATGGAAGGATGCCCTATTAAAGCTGATACTGAAGGGACCATCTAGGCCAAAGAATGATCCACGATCTTATCGACCTATTGCCCTCCTTCCTCGATTAGGAAAGGTGTTTGAAAAGATGCTGGCGAGACGGATTACTGACTATACTGAAAAAAATTTAGGCTGGTCTAGCAGACAATATGGTTTTACTTGAGCTCGTGGAACAGAAGATGCGCTTCGGGCATTACGAAACTATATATTAGGCTCGAACAGTAAGCATGTCCTTGGAATCTTTATTGACTTTGAGGGAGCTTTTGACTCCATTCAATGGAGCAGCGTTCTTGTGATGTTGAGACTTACAGGCTGTTCAACTAAGATCTTTAGAGTGGTAAAGGACTATTTCACACATCGTACAGTGACTGTTAAGCCGTCGGTTGATTCTATTGTATGAGAGGTGACCAGGGAATGCCCACAAGGATCGGTTTTTGGACCACTAATGTGAAACCTAGTTTTGGAGGACTGGATGCGTAGGGACTTCGAGCATAGAGAGATGGTGGCACATGTCGATGATCTTGTGTTGCCTATTGAAGGAAATACACGGATGCAACTAGAAACTAGGTCACAGCAGGTTTTGTTTGAACTTAATAACTGGTGCAGGTTACATAAACTGACTGTATCAAGAACCAAAACAAGGACAATGGTCTTTAAGGATCAATTTTCGAGTAAAAGACCCCCGGTTGTTAGAATGAATGGGTCGAGCCTAAAATCGGCAAGGCAATTAAAATATCTAGGAATTATGTTTGACGGATCTTTGACTTTCAACTCACATGTTACTTATCTATCAGAAAAGGTGAGGAAATTTATTGGGATGATTATTCGAATCACTAGAGTTGGCTGGGGAATAAAAGGTAAGGCGCTGAACTTGCTATATGAATGTGTATTTTTCTCTATAATAACGTATGGTGCACCAATTTGGTTTGAACGTGTAAGTGGAAAAGTATTTACTAGAAAGCACAGTTCCATTCAAAGAGTAATGCTCCTTAGGAGGTGCATGGCATGCAGAACTGTGTCGACCCCACCTTTGCAGATTGTGACTGGAAAATTGCCTATTGATCTGTATTTATTGTATTGTGCATTGCTTACTTCATCCGCAGTGGCATTCCCTGTTCTTTTCTGAATATACAGGTGGACATTTTGGCAGATCCCAAGAAGGAAAGGACAAGAATCTGGGATGATTTGGTAAAAGTCTGGCAAGAGCGTTGGATTGTTTGTGATAAAGGGCAGATTACACAAAATTTTTTCGCAGATTTAAGAAATGCAGCCTCGATAAAATTCAAATGGTTTGCCCCAAATTTACAAGCTATGTTCTTATTAACTGGTCATGGTTCGATTAATGCAAAGATGCATGGTTTAGGAATCAATGAAAGATCTAGTTACCATTGTGGCGAAAGAGAATCATGGGAACATATTATGTGCAACTGTGAGGAGTACTGCGATCTACGAATTGAATTGGTATCTTGGGTTAGTAATCTCAATCTTATGGCAGAAGGCTGCGAGACAATTCTAGTTGATAAACAGGAGAACTTGTTGGCTCTCCAAGCCTTTGCAACTGCAATATTTCTTAGGCGGAAGACTCTTCTGCATCTAGAAGCCTTGGATTTGTAATGCGGTATGGTGTATGCCGAATTACCTAGAATTCTGTGAAATCGTGGAGGCTTGAGTCTGCTATATCCACTGCAACTCCAGCTCCTTGTGCTCAATTATCTAAAGTTCTGTGAAATCGTGGAGGCTTGAGTCTGCTATATCCACTGCAACTCCAGCTCCTTGTGCTGGCATTTCTGCTCTCGGCAGCTTCTTGTGCTGGAATTTCTGCTCTCGGCAGCTTCTTGTGCTGGAATTTCTGCTCTCGGCAGCTCCTGCCGCTGGCATTTCTCTTCTCGGCGGCTTCTGGCGCTGCTGGCTTTTCAAGAGACTGTGAACAGATGCAGATCTTTCCAATGAAATTTGGACTTTGTCTGAAATTTAATTATATATATATTTTATTTTTTATGTAATTTGATTATTTTTTAATTTGTTCATATCAATCTTTTCTGGTCATGGCAGGTTTTTTTTTCCTCCCTGTACTTGGGCAAACAGGAGAGGAAGTATACAGGGTTATTCACTACCAGTACGTAAACTTGCAGGAGGTGTAGGGGGCACAAAGACGAATCGGAATCACATAGCATTGCAGAGTCCGAAATGCCTTCGTTATGCGGTAGAGGACGTTGAACGGGAGGTCGCGTGAACAGCGATCCCGCTGGAAGTCAGCATTTGCGAACCGTTTCTGTTGAAGAAACCAAGTAGCAAAAGGCCTCCAGAGTGGATAACCCGCAGGCTCCAATGATTGGACGCGTTGCAGATGGTATGAACTCATTTGGTTTGTTGACAGTATCCTCCATACAGTGGACTGGGAAATGCCCAATCGTTGGCCTATTGCTCGAGTACTCGTACTCGGATTTCCTTCTGCAAGACGTAGGACATTCTCCTCATTGTCTGGCGTCCTCATTGTTCGCTCTCGACTCATAGTATCTCTCGTGAAACAACCAGTCTCACGTAACCTTCTGTGCACACGTGCGAAAATCGTATGATGAGGAGCACGCCTGTGCCGGAAACGTTACTGGTACAAGCGCAGAGCGACGCGCCCATTACAGTCCGCATTTCCATACTCAAGGTGCATGTCGGCCAGTTCAACGTTTGAATACTCGTCCATCCTACTGCCTCGGGAACCGGTTCGCAAATGCTGACTTCCAGCGGGATCGCTGTTCACGCGACCTCCCGTTCAACGTCCTCTACCGCATGACGAAGGCATTTCGAACCCTGCAATGCTATGTGATTCCAATTCGTCTTTGTGGCCCCTACACCTCCTGCCAGTTTGTCGCACTGGTAGTGAATCACCCTGTATAAGAGTACTGCTAAATTATATGTAACTGACAGCGGGGTTGCCATTGGTTGGCTGGGACAGCTTTAAATAATAAATATCAAAATCAATCAAGATCTCATCAACAAACGATTTTCTTCCACTGGAGTTCCATTGAGAGGATGTTTTCTGTTCATTGCACCATTCTCGATACACCTTTGAAACTGTGGTGAGTGAAAATTTCAGGAGAACTGCCGTTTCAGAGATGCTTTGTCCAGCACGTCTTGCACCGACTACCATGCCACGTTCGAAGTCCCCAGTCTTTCTACGGCTTGTACACTTAACTGATACAAGAAAGGAGTTGGAGATGAAGCTGTGTAGCACCGGATGATTTTAGGCTGAAGTAACCATAAAAACCTTATAAATAAAACTCTTTTATTTTATTTATTTTTTATTATTATTTATTATTATTTTTTTGTAACAGCCATGTTGACACTACTTTGTATCAGCTTCCTTATTCATGAGATAAAAAAACTAGTTCTTAAGGACAGGAAAAGAAAAAATGAAAAAAAAAAAAAAAACAACACACCATGCAATGTCCTGAGACTGATTAATCTGCCCATAAAAGTTCCTCCTGTGCAGATGTCAATTGAATCCAAGCATTTTTTTCACGTAATGTCTATAAGAATCAGCTAATGGTATGACAGGAATCACACAACTGTTTTTTTTTTTTTTTTTTTGGTAATTGTTGGCGCATCGGCTTCTGTGGCCATAATGCACCTCCCCAGGTTTTTGCTGTGCTTTGATCCAAGCCCGAGGCGGGATTCGAACCCGTGACCTTTGGGTTGCCAGGCAGGCACTTTACCCACCCGGCTAGCCCGGTCGGCATACACAACTGGTACATGCTCACATTCTTTTGCTATTGATGCAAATATTCATTTTCTACCAAAAATGTTTTCTATGTTTCTATGGTGGACTGCTGGTCTGCCTCCACGAGGTTTAGTGTGGGCAACGGCTGGTCTCATTTGAGTCCCAACGGCTAAAAGACCAGATGAACAACGGTACAAAACATTACACACCACAATATCCACACACTTTTAAATCGCTGGCCTCTACAGTGTTCTGTATCACACCACAATGTATACTACGCGGAGATGGGGTAAACCCCTGGTGCCGTTAGACCCTAAACACACTATACACTATGGTGGACTGCTTGCTGACTAATTGTAAATGTCACTGTCATTTTAGTTCTTCCAAATAGTGTTGGCAGAGCGGGTGCGAGGATCCGTTACGACTATTTTTCAGAAGCTCACCTTTTAATTTAAAAGGCGGGGCTTCCAAACATTTATTAACTTTGACTTTAATTGGCAACTTTTAATTTAAAATTTAGCAAATTAAAACGTTTTTAGCGGCGCCTTCTTGATGGCACCCACGATTGAATTGAGTGAAATATCACTATATATAAGGAAATAAAAACCTGCCACAACTTGACCATAATGTGAAGCAAAAATAAATCAAGCAGACCGACCATTGAGTCCCATCTGGTCGGAAGACCATATGGCCTACAATGGTCATGAAATCCTGAAAAAGGCCTCTGAGGTTGGGAAAATTCATATTTTAGTATTAAATCAGCTCACACCAACCATAAGAATAAGCATTTACTGTAACTAGAATATTTATTTACATATTAAAATAAAATAAATATTTACAAAAAACTGCTATTATATTAAATATACATGTAAAAACATTAAAACTGTGATAAAATCCTTGAGATAAAATACACTAAAATAAACCGGATTAAAAGCGATAAAAACGATAAAAATCTCTGGAGCTTTCGGAAGCTTGCGCTCCCTTCCTCAGCAGTAACAAAACTTCCTGCAGCACGTCCATATATAACAGGCTCACGGTACCTATACACGTGGTGCAGTCGGCGCATGGTCTGAACTGGAAGCGGAAATAGCTCGGGAACGTGTTAAGCAAAACCGTTCATCCGTACTTAGGATAATAGTTTCAAACAGAGGATGCATACGCATACCTCTGTCCCTATTCATAATATTGTGGTCGGATGAACAGATTCGTAGGCTCTCGAGCCATTTACGGTTCCAGAACCCATGCGCTCGATCCATGATAACCGCATCCTCTGGGGAAATTTGATGCTGCTTCTCCCAAAAATGTTCGGCCACAGCAGATTTATTGTAATCAGCGGTTTTTATAGCATTTGCATGCTCCCCCAGACGATCCTTGAGCCGTCGTTTTGTCTCGCCCACATAACATTCCCCACAATCCGGGCATTCTATCCTGTATACTACTCCACTACTCAGGTCCTTTGCTATTGGATCTTTTACCTGAGACAACACAGTATGCAACCTCCGCCCGGGAAGCTGCACACAGCGTGTTTTATAGCCCCGCAAAATTCTAGCGAGATGCTCAGTAACGCCCGGATAGTAAGGAATGTATGCGGTAGCGACAGGAACAAACAGTTCCTGACGGTTAGACTCTATTCCTCTACTAAATCTGTCTATGATCCTCTGGGGGTGTCCGCATTTTCTAAGGTCTGCTGTGACCCGTCTAATTTCACATTCTTTGTCCTCAGAGGTGGTGCAGTGTGACCCTGCTCTATCTAGTAGAGCTTTCACTACACTATTCTTATGCTGCCCAGCTTGTGCTGAACTATAATGGGTGTACTGGCCTCTGCACATAGGTTTTTTAAACACAGAAGTTTTTAGCCTAGGGCCTACCCTAGAGACCAGTACATCCAAGAAAGGAAGGGTACCTCCTGTTTCCACCTCTGAGGTAAATTGTATAAATTGGGAGAAGCTATTAAGCCAATGGAGTGCATCATCCTCTCTCCCCTTCTGGACCACGGTAAAGGTATCATCAACATACCTTTTCCATTTCTTTATGGGAAACTGACATCCACTAAAAACCCTCTCCTCTAACTCCTCCATGGCCAGATTGGCCACGATGGCGCTAATAGGAGATCCCATGGCTGTACCGTGAACCTGTTTGTACATAACACCTTGGTACACCATAGTGGTGCTGGCCAGACAAAGTTCCACACCCGAACAAATATCCTCTACGTTTAAAAGCGATCTACTACCCAAAGAGACATCCTTACTCAAAGATCTTCTAACACAATATATTCCATGTTTAATTGGAATGCATGTGAATAGTGACACCACATCAAAAGAAATCATGCATAGGCGAAATCAATTTAGCCAAATACCCTGACAAGTTTACGCTTGTACCTCCCAAACCTCCCATTGCGGAGATAGCAATGGGTATTGAACGGGCCATCAGCAAGCTACCGGAGGCCCTAGCTAATGAGATCCGGGTTAAATCTGCCGTTATTTTGAGCCAGGTAAAGAAAGTATCTCCGAATCTTAACTTTAGTCAAAGAAAGGCTTTGAATGAACTGAGAAGAGACGATGGAATTGTGGTTTTACCTGCGGACAAGGGCAGATCGACGGTTGTCCTAAACAAAGAAGACTATCACAAAAAAGCAATGGACCTTTTACAGAACAATAATACGTATCAAGTTACTCAGAGAAACCCGTTGGTTGGCCTAGAGTGGCGAGTTAATAAACTGGTACAGGATTGGTTAAAGGCAGAGAAGATTTCCAGGGAGACCTTTTGGTTCTTACATGCTACTGGATGTCAACTCCCGAGGTTTTATGGACTACCAAAAACTCATAAGACAGAAGTCCCACTCAGACCTATTGTATCATTTATAGGAAGCCCCACATATGCTTTGTCAGGGTATTTGGCTAAATTGATTTCGCCTATAGTGGGCCAGTCCAACTATGTCATAAAGGACAGTAAAGAATTTGTGAATTTTGTGAAAGATTTGACTGTAAATGAAAACGAGAGCATGATTTCTTTTGATGTGGTGTCACTATTCACATGCATTCCAATTAAACATGGAATATGTTGTGTTAGAAGATCTTTGAGTAAGGATGTCTCTTTGGGTAGTAGATCGCTTTTAAACGTAGAGGATATTTGTTCGGGTGTGGAACTTTGTCTGGCCAGCACCACTATGGTGTACCAAGGTGTTATGTACAAACAGGTTCACGGTACAGCCATGGGATCTCCTATTAGCGCCATCGTGGCCAATCTGGCCATGGAGGAGTTAGAGGAGAGGGTTTTTAGTGGATGTCAGTTTCCCATAAAGAAATGGAAAAGGTATGTTGATGATACCTTTACCGTGGTCCAGAAGGGGAGAGAGGATGATGCACTCCATTGGCTTAATAGCTTCTCCCAATTTATACAATTTACCTCAGAGGTGGAAACAGGAGGTACCCTTCCTTTCTTGGATGTACTGGTCTCTAGGGTAGGCCCTAGGCTAAAAACTTCTGTGTTTAAAAAACCTATGTGCAGAGGCCAGTACACCCATTATAGTTCAGCACAAGCTGGGCAGCATAAGAATAGTGTAGTGAAAGCTCTACTAGATAGAGCAGGGTCACACTGCACCACCTCTGAGGACAAAGAATGTGAAATTAGACGGGTCACAGCAGACCTTAGAAAATGCGGATACCCCCAGAGGATCATAGACAGATTTAGTAGAGGAATAGAGTCTAACCATCAGGAACTGTTTGTTCCTGTCGCTACCGCATACATTCCTTACTATCCGGGCGTTACTGAGCATCTCGCTAGAATTTTGCGGGGCTATAAAACACGCTGTGTGCAGCTTCCCGGGCGGAGGTTGCATACTGTGTTGTCTCAGGTAAAAGATCCAATAGCAAAGGACCTGAGTAGTGGAGTAGTATACAGGATAGAATGCCCGGATTGTGGGGAATGTTATGTGGGCGAGACAAAACGACGGCTCAAGGATCGTCTGGGGGAGCATGCAAATGCTATAAAAACCGCTGATTACAATAAATCTGCTGCGGCCGAACATTTTTGGGAGAAGCAGCATCAAATTTCCCCAGAGGATGCGGTCATCATGGATCGAGCACATGGGTTCTGGAACCGTAAATGGCTCGAGAGCCTACGAATCTGTTCATCCGACCACAATATTATGAATAGGGACAGAGGTATGCGTATGCATCCTCTGTTTGAAACTATTATCCTAAGTACGGATGAACGGTTTTGCTTAACACGTTCCCGAGCTATTTCCGCTTCCAGTTCAGACCATGCGCCGACTGCACCACGTGTATAGGTACCGTGAGCCTGTTATATATGGACGTGCTGCAGGAAGTTTTGTTACTGCTGAGGAAGGGAGCGCAAGCTTCCGAAAGCTCCAGAGATTTTTATCGTTTTTATCGCTTTTAATCCGGTTTATTTTAGTGTATTTTATCTCAAGGATTTTATCACAGTTTTAATGTTTTTACATGTATATTTAATATAATAGCAGTTTTTTGTAAATATTTATTTTATTTTAATATGTAAATAAATATTCTAGTTACAGTAAATGCTTATTCTTATGGTTGGTGTGAGCTGATTTAATACTAAAAAATAGGTCATGAAATCATTGGATTTCGAACATAAAAACAAAATCAACTGACAAGTAATCAGCTAGTCAATGCATCAGATTTGCATAACGGTGGACCTAATGCAGTGAAAAAATAAATAAATAATAACGCATAAAACAAAGCCAAAGAGCAAGTTAAATATGATATAACCAGGAAATGGGCGGTGCTTTTGCATAGTATCCCACTACTGCCACATACTGAAATTAAATTTAAATCAACGTGTATTTAAAAAAAATAATACAAGAAGAAAGTAAGAAGCAAGTAGGTAGAATATAGTAAAGCAAACGTCGGTAGCTGCAAAACATTCACAAACCATGTTATGCAAACTACTGCATCGACTCGATGGTTATTTGTCGGGTTCGTCGATATTTATTATTTTATTTTATTATTATTATTATTATTATTAACCATATGGTGCAAGGAAGCCTAAGGCTTATGCTGCACCGGCTAAAAAAAAAAATTTACTTATTACCCTGAGACAGAGAGAGAGAGAAGTAGAAAGGAATCACCAAGAAAGGGAAGAATGATGATATCCAGCTGATATCCTTGGGTGTGCCAAGCCCATACTCACCAGATATGAGCCCCTGGGGGTAAATATGTTGTTGTGTTTAACGTTCTAAATGCAGTTATTCCTCGGCCAATGTAAGCTTTTGTGGCCTACAGTGGTTTATTTTTGTATCTTATTCTGGTCAAGTTGCTGTAGTAGGTTTATAGTTGCGTAATATAGTGATTTTTCATATGATTTGACCATGGGCGATAGCAAAAGACGTAGCTAAACTTGCCCTAATTGGCTATTATTTCTAAATTCATTTAGAAACATATCATTTTAAAATTTATCTTATTCTTAATTTATTATCCCCCCCCCTCATTCTTTTGTTAGAGTTAAGTACTACTTTTCTCTGTATTCGTACATTACTTCGCTTGGCATTCTGCCTATTTAAGTTTAGTTTAGTTCAGTATCGTTTTATACACTGAGTGATCACTGAATTATGACCACCTACCTAATACTTCGTAGGTTCTCCTTTTGCCCTCAGCACAGCAGTACTCCAACGTGGCACCGCCGACCGAGCTAGCCAGGTGGGTAAAGTACCTGCCTGGAAACCCAAAGGTCACGGGTTCGAATCCCGCCTCGGGCTTGGATCAAAGTACTGCAAAAACCTTGGAGGTGCATTATGGCCACAGATGCCAATGCGCCAACAACTACCAAAAAAAAAAAAAAAAAACGTGGCACTGATTCAACAAGATGTCAGGAGCGTTCGGGAGGTAGGGCCAACCAAGCTGTGGGTAATGCGGTCAGCAATGCAGGTATGGAGGTGAATGGTGTATCCAGACACCCGATATGACTTTTCATAGTGTCCCACAAGTGCTCTATGGGATTGATATCGGCGGAGTTCGGAGGCCAATCGATATGCTGGAAGTTAGAACTGTGTTCCTCAAACCATTCCTGCACAACAAGGCCCGATGGCTCGGCACATTGTCATCTTGGAAAACACCATCGCCATTCGGGGAAAAAGTGTAACATAGCGGGGTGCATGCAGTCAGCAAGCAGTTGACGATAGCGGAGACCAGTGATATGTTGTTTCACATGCACCAGGGATCCAAGTTCCTGCCAGTGAAACATGCCCCACACCACTCCACACAACCGCCTCCACCGGTCTGCACTTTTGATACCATGCATGGTGGATGAAGAGCCTCATGTTGTTGACGCCAAATCCGTACACGACCATCCACTGTGTGGAGTAAATTACGTGACTCATCCGACCAGCCGTAGCCAGGTGGGAAGGAGCAGCAGTGCGTAGCACACGCTTCTTGATTAGATCGGGGTTCGAGCCCATCACCACCAAATACGGTGGTGATGGGCTCGAAATACGGAGGATGCAGAAAGGTCAGAGAATGACCACCGCATATCCCGAGCAATATGGCCTTAGTTGCTAATGCTCCTAAAAACCAAAACAACAACAACAACAACCGACCAACACACCTTCTTCCAGTCCTCTAACGTCCAACTTGCATGCTCTTTGCACCGGGCGAGTCTTTTACGCCATTGAACCTTGGTTAGGAGAGGATGCCGTAGGGGTCGTCTGCTAGTATAGCCCATGCGTGCGACGCATGGTCATGCCAGATATTGTTCCGGGTTGGCACCATGTTGTATTGGGTAGTCAACTCTTCAACAGTGCTGCGCCTGTTCGCCTGTACGAGTCGTCGGACACGGCGCTCACCTCTAACATCAACCTTTCGCTGACCTTTGCAGTTTTGGCGCCGGGTCGTTGTTTGACCATTTTGACGCCAGTCCTGGTACACTTCGAGAGCGAATACCAGTTCGCTCTCGAAAACCCCACCAGTTCAGCCGTTTGGGAAATCGAGGCACCAGCTCGTCGAGCAATCTGTCTTTTATCAAAGTCCAATAAATCCTTCCTTTTACCCATCACGCTCGGAATTTTACTACCTACTGAACCACTGTTACCTTATCTATGCTACGTAGGTCGACTAAATGCGCACTCTCGTACCTCATGTGGTCAACGGGTCGCATTCAGTTTTTATAGGGGTGGTCATAATTCAGTGGTTACTAAATATATATATATACAACCTTTTGGCGTTAGAAAGCTCTAAAGAAAAGAATGGATCAAATATACAATAAACATAAAAACACATAAATAAACACACAATAAACATAAATTTTCCTTTGTCGATGCAAAATCTCGTATTATATAGTGACGAATATATTTGGGGGACTCTAAAAAAATTTATCAGAATTTTATTAGTTATCAAGGAGCTGAGTATATTCTTGCCATGTGTACGCCATATCTAAATATTTCATTACTTCATACAGCATGCCCTCACAACATTTTCTTACTACTCAATACATCATGAATTGTCAAATTAATAGAACAAAATTTATCTGCGAAAAGATCTAAACCTCTGAAACACTTCCTTGGTCATTTCACAAATATACGTGGTCAGTAGATATGTTGGGGGTTTAAATACATTTACATAAAGTCTAAATGGTTTTAAACTCAATCGCATAATACCTGGAGGGATTTAAACTCAATTGCATACTATACTCCAAGTACAGGTGTGAAAATGATATTTAGTTCTCATTTCTCTCCCTAGATGGCGCCACTTGCTTACCGATTTTTTTTAGTTAGTATTTTTGTCCCTAGATGGTACCACGTATATTTCTCTCTTTTAATTTTTTATCATACCTGAGTCTTTTCTTGTGTGTATGTAAACTTTTTTGAAAATACATTTTATTACAGTATATCTTCTTAAGTTGTGTGTAAACCTTTTTATTGACACATTTCCTAATATCCAAAACTCAAACACCAAAGAAAATTTCAGCCTTTGATAAAAAGAAAATACATTTTCAATTAGACATACATGTATTTATTCTATCAACAAATGAAAAAAATTTCCGACATACATGTACACCTTCAATCAACAAATTAAAAAAGTTCCACCTTTTAACTCGGACGAAACCTCGTACCCGTCGATTTTATGTAGCTGTCCGGAATTTCAATCTCCACCTGCCAGTTGAGGAAAGGTCTACTTCCAATTCCCCGCCAATGACGGGGAAAACGCATGTTTTCGTCGCTACTTCTTTCTTTTCGCTGTTGTATGTAGCTGTCTGGAATTTCAATCTCCCCCTGCCAGTTGAGGAAAGGTCTACTCCCGATTCCACGCCAATGACGGGGAAAACGTATGTTTTCGCAGCGTGGCTCCATAGTACAGACTAGTAGAATTGTAGTTGAGCTGAGACCCGAAAAACACAACAGTTGTAGAAAAACGGTGAATGTCACGACAGACTGTACCCAGCTTTTATATAAAACGGTCTACACGTCCGGTGTTGCACATTTTTTTTTTCTAGGCCACCACCACCCAACTGTATAATTCCAGAAGAATAACACGCATTCTTGTAGGAATATTTGTGTTAATTGTGTAATGTCCCAGCATGATGACTTCCTCCATCACTTTTTATTTACTGAAGCGATAAACATATCAAATAATGTCATCGGAATATTTGTGTTAATTGTGTAATGTCGCAGTATGAGACACTTTATTTTTAAAAGTGACAAAAAATATTTTCTTTCGCAGTGTCTTCTCATAGATTTAAACCTTTATTGATCCTTTGATAAAAAGAAAACTCATTGTCTTGTCATAGTGTTTATTAACTAAGCCACCTGAGTCTTTTTTTCTTGTGTGTGAGTAAAACTTTTATAGGTTCGTTTCCTTAGAGATTCAATATGAAGATACATTTTTTTTAATTAGTGTCTTTTTATTATTATTGTAACTCTTTATTATTGTCTTAACTTATGTGTGTTAACCATTTTATTGACTCGTTTCCTAAAATCAAAAACTCAAACACCAAAGAAAACTTCTGCTTTTTAATGAACAATTTTTAAAAAAGGTACATCTATGAACAAACAGTAACATTTTCAGATGTGTGGAAACAGTCCATACTCCTATCTTCACGCTGCGGCTCCGAGATAATAATAATCACTATCAGGATGATGACAAATATAAATAGTGCGATGTCTTCGACAGTGTCCATTCCTACCTGTGGAGATAGAGAAATGTTAGCAGACTATTATAATCCTAAAGTAATAGGTAGTTTCAGTTCTATTGATGCTCTTCAAAAACATACTAAATTACCCAGACGTGTTGTGCGCGAATTCCTAGCTAGTCAACCTACTTACGTGAGACATCGACAGCAAAGAATTAATTTTCGGAGGAACCAAATTAAAGTTCCCGGACTTAATCACACTTTCCAATGTGACCTAGTTGACCTGTCGGCTCTCGCCGACTCAAACGATGGATATCGTTACCTTCTGGTTTGTGTGGACTGCTTCTCGCGATATTCTTGGGTCAGAAAACTGAAAAGCAAAAAAGCCAACGAGGTGGTGCAGGCATTCAAATCTATTTTCGAAGAAGAAACACCATTTTACGTTAACACCGACCAAGGAAAAGAATTCATTAATGCTCCTCTTCGTCGGTTATTCCTCTCCCATGGTATCAATTTCTATACAACAAGATCAGAAAAGAAGGCAGCTATTGCCGAACGCTTCATTCGTACCCTGAAAGAAAAAATTTATAAGTGGATTTCTTATTCCAAAAGTCAGAAATATATTCACGTACTCGACGATATTGTGGCTACATATAATCGTACTACACATCGTTCTATAGGTATGGCCCCAGTAAAAGTCACGCTTGCTAACGAAGAAGAAGTGTATAAAAGACTCTACCACAGCCGTACCAAAACCCTGAAACCGAAATTTAAAATCGGAGATAGAGTTGTTTTGAGCAGCGGGTCTCACCCTTTTCGCAAAGGTTACTGGGGGAATTGGACGGGAGAAGTGTTTACTATTACACGTGTTTTGAAGCGTAACCCTGTTGTGTACAGTGTGACAGGCCGTGATGGTGATCAGATAGAAGGAACGTTTTACGAAACACAGTTACAGAAAGTTAACTTTGACGATAATCTACCCCCTGACGTCTACCCCATCGAAAAGGTACTTAAACAAAAGACAGTCAGAGGACAACGTCAGTTATTAGTCAAATGGTTAGGCTACCCACAAAGCTTCAACAGTTGGGTCAGCTCACAAGATGTTTTTCCTTACACTACCCAGTAATGCTAGTATGGATCTACATCCCAGAAATTCTCAGTCACAATTCACAGTGGAACTGCCTAATGCTGTTTCTCTCTCTGGCAAGTGGGAAGTAGCACTTGCCGAAGTACACTTCCCTCTTTCATGGGATAATATCTCCGATGGATGGAACATATTCACACTGTACCCCAAAAAGAAAAAAGAAGTCAGAGCGATGACAGTATTAAAAGAAAAGTATACCACTTTCTCAAAACTTATCGATGATGTTAATTCTGTCGACAGTGACATTCAACTGAAAGTGAAAACTGACGGAACGAAAGAACAGTTCACGTTAAGGGTGAAGAACGAGAGTACTGTGAAAATCTCTAAAGCTTTTACACGGGTTATAGGTCTCGATAAGGCATTTAGCGAGGATCAAGGAGGGTTCCATATTTTCCGAAATTATCACGTCGGCGAGTGGCTTTCCAAGAAGGAAATCACAATGCCTAAAGAAGCATCCAATAGAACGATCACATATCGGGGTGTGAAAGCAGAAGCTGTTCAGGTCTGTAAACTTCCACGAGGGAACTACAAAAGTATATCACAGGTGCTTAACGCCATGATGAAGCTGGCACCCCAACTCGACGCAAAAGTGAACTCCATAGGTATAGTGTCTATCGAAATCGATCCATCAGTTTACCTTCGCTTCCCAAAAACAGGGCTCGGTCAGATGTTAGGTTTCGAAAAACTAGGCAGAGACTTAGAAGGCAGAGTTTACGCTAAGTACCAGGCAGATATATATAGGGGTGTCAGTTCCTATTTCGTCTATTGTAATCTAATTGAGGATCAGGTTGTAGGTGACACGAAAGCGCCACTGTTACGTGTCGTATCGTTTTCCAATAACGGAGAGTTCTCGCATTTAGATTATTACCCCCTCCAGTTAAGCACGTTCCATACAGTAACCATCCAAGTGCGTACAGATAGCGGTGAATTCGTGCCGTTCAGTGACGGAAAGACTACAATTAAACTACATTTCCGTGAACGATGAATGCGTACGTCCATTACTACACAATGCAAGCAGGGGGGAACCCCTACTTCGCTGGGCCCTCTATCCAGAGAGGTTACGGATTGGGAAACATCTTCCGCACAGCATTCCGTTTTCTCACACCGATACTCAAACCTGCAGCAGCTTTCATCGGTCGACAAGTACTCTCGGCAGGACGAAATATCGTTGATGATGTCATATCAGGTGTTCCACCTAAACGTTCGTTTTTAAATCGTGTATCAGAAGTCGGGCAAGCCATTAAAGACAAGGTGCGTAATCAGAGAGGTGGTAAACGTAGACGTCGCGATATTTTCGATGGAAGTTATGATGTCTGAGCTGGATCTTTTCAGTAAACCTGCCACTAATATGTGTGTCGAACGGTCGTCGTATATTACTTTCCTTCCTCTGGCATCTGTAGATAGTGTAGGCCCGATCGAATTCTATATTCCGGGGACTTCGGAAGAGTATCTAGACCTCGGGAAAAGTTATTTGCGGTTGAAGGTGCGAATCACCAGAAGCGAGGGAAAAGATCTGGAAGAAAATGATAAAGTAGGAGTCGTTAACAATTTCTTTCACTCTCTATTCAGTCATGTCGATCTCTTTGTACAAGACAAACTGATTAACCCATCATCGAATACGTACCCTTATCGTGCATACCTGGAAACGCTTCTTAACTATGGACGGGAAGCCAAGAATTCGCAACTGACAACTGAGATGTACGTCAAAGATCAGTACCCCGATGTTAAACAGATGTTCGAGAAGGACGACAGTGGTATGTACCAACGATCGAAATTCTTCTCAAAATCGAAAACTGCAGAGATGTTAGGAAGACTTCGACTCGATCTGTGTCACCAATCTAAATACATAGTGAATAACGTCTCCCTCCGTTTACGACTGGTAAGAAGTTCCCCCGAATTTTGTTTGCTATCCAACGATTCGTCGACTGCCAAGTTGAACATTATGGAAGCAACGTTATTCGTACGTAAAGTGAAATTGAATCCTCAGATTCAACTAGCACACATCAATGTTTTAGAGAAGAACCCGATCGTGTACCCTATTAATCGCGTGAACGTGACATACTTTTCTATTCCCAAAGGAATGGTAGATTCCACACGTGATAATATATTCCTAGGACAAATTCCATCGCGCGTGATTGTGGGTTTGGTGTCGAGTGAAGATTTCAATGGATCGTACTCTCGTAATCCTTTTAACTTCTCTCACTTCAACCTGTGTTACTTACAAGTGACTGCCGATGGCATTCAGTACCCGTCAATACCTCTGACTCCCGACTTCAAGACAGGACAGTATACGAGATCGTATCTGTCACTCTTCTCTTCATTAAATAAATGGACGGAAGACACCGGAAACGATTTGTCATATTCCGAGTATCCACTCGGTAATGTATTGTACGGTTTTGATTTATCGCCGGACGAAAACGCCATCGGTACACACATTAGTGCACTGAAACGGGGGAGCATACGTCTCGAACTGAAATTTTCATCACCATTGCCTGAAAACGTCACGTGCGTCTTGTACAGTGAATTCGAGAACGTGGTTTCGCTGACAAAAGACAGGTCGGTTCTTCTGGATTATGAACACTGAAGAAATAGCACGTTTGTTGGAAAGTGTTGTTAAAGATTACCCCATAAGTGTATGTGCTCGCGACGAACTGGCTACGAACATTCTTAGTAAACCGTTTCTTCTAGTCATCAACACCGATCCATCCGACAGACCAGGAACCCATTGGATAGCTATCTACCTCGGAGAAGAAGAAGCCGATTACTTCGACACGTTTGCCCGCCCCCCTCCCGAAGATTTTGCGGTGTTTCTGAAAAGGCAAAGTCGCAAGTGGACTCATACCAAGACTGTAATACAACATCGGGAATCTATAGCTTGTGGACTGCATTGTGTTTTCTTTTTAACCCATAGATGTCGCGGTATTACTATGAGACAGATTGTTAACGAATGTTATTGTAAAAATTTGTGGGGCAATGATATTCTTGCCACTTTAGATGTAATCGATCACTTAAATAAACAAATTAAAAAAAAAAAAAAATTGTCTACTTACATGCTTATCCACTGTATTTTCTTTCCTCTCAAGCGACGGGGAGACGTCAGAATCGACGGTTTCTTCCTTGCACGTTTGGGCGCGCGCTTTTCCCCGGCCGCCGCGGGAGGGAGCACGAGGGCCTCCTCCGGAGGCCCGCTTTTCTTCTTCAGTCCCAGAAAAGCCTGCAATGTTTGAAGGTAGGCCTTCACCTTGGATTCGATCGACATGTCCTGTCTCTTCAGAATTTCGGACATCTCTTCGTCCAGAGAAATCATCTGTTGGTGTTCTGGTGGTGCCAGTAGTAAATATTTTTTGAACGAGTCGTTCATTTTCTTATTAGCGATGTTATCAGTGGAATTATCAGACTGCCCAGTAAGGGAAACAGTGCACCTCCTTGCTGGGTAATAAGTCTCCATCGCCTTGTGAAGGGGACTGTTTTATCCGCTAGAACACGTAACAGCTTCTTTTTGCGCTGCAGTCTACGACGTTCTTGTGGAGTGATTGGTATGTTACCTCTTAGTAAATTCTTACACAGTTCGCACAAAACCGTGACCTGAGAGTGCGATGCCTGTCTCAAAATTGTATTTGCTTGCTTGGGGCTGGCACCAGACAAAAACCTGATGAAGTCACTATGTTTTCGGAGTCTTTTAGCCATGAAGGTACATATGTAATTGACGGGCCGTCCTCCGGTAATATGCACGAGCGCAGACGTAATTGTTCTGGTGTATCTTGTCGAAAGTCCAGTAATAAATATGAGAATGGTTTTTCTGTGGCCTCCTTATAAATATCGACTAGAACACTCGAACGCCCTGGAAATACTTGCGAGGCTAGGTGAGATATTTGTCGGGAATCTCTGGGATTTTTAAAAACGATTAAATAGTGTGAGTTAAGACTGATGGTCCGATATTGACTACCCTGACAGAACAAATTTTGGGAGAGAAGACAGATACTTGTGTTCCTGTGATGGCTTCCTTTAATGAATATTTCAGCGATTT
Source organism: Mastigoproctus giganteus (assembly GCF_048544385.1). Taxonomy (NCBI): domain Eukaryota; kingdom Metazoa; phylum Arthropoda; class Arachnida; order Uropygi; family Thelyphonidae; genus Mastigoproctus; species Mastigoproctus giganteus. The sequence goes on from NC_143580.1 coordinate 136,505,786, forward strand.
CGGAACTGTCTTTTGCAGCGTGTAGGAGATCGTCGATTATGATTAGATTTCTGACATGTCTATCGACTTCGGGCAGTTTCAAGCCTTTTACGAATTCAACCTGCGGAAATTGTAAGAACCGATCCTGCTCTTCAGAGTAGCAGTAAATTATTCTCTCCGGAGGGGGTGAAATTAACTGTTTGCTGTTTTTAATAAGGGACAGAATGAAGGTTGTTTTACCGCTTTGAGTACCACCGGCCGCGACACATGTGAAGGGGTGGATAAACGAACACATAGTGACAGTGTTATAACCGACGAATCATTTTTGATTGTGTTTTTCACGGAAGTATCCATATGGGAATGTACGGGTGTCCTCTCCAACTATGCGCTTCTTAAATGTGAAACCATACCGCCTAGTTAACGATGTATGGAGTAGCTTACACTGCCATTTGTCACGTTTCACGTTGAACGGTACAGGAACTGTCACTTCAACATGTTCACCCATTGCCGCTGATCGCATTACATCCAAGTTTACGAGTTGGCTGTTGTTCTCGTTTAGGGTAATGCCTTTACATTTTGTTACAGATTTGCCCGAGCGTGTTCTGTACGAATACGATTTGGGTCCTGAAGTAGCGAATTCTAAAATATTGTCACCTTCCAATTCATCTACTAGTTCACCTAGTGAGTGACCTGTAGATGGAAGTGTATCGCCTGGCTTATATGAGAATACCAAACTGTCGGTATCTGTATAAATTAAACGCTCTCCCAGAGGTGCGATGGTTTTATACAGTTTAATTCGTCCGTATGAAGCAACAAAGGACCCTATTACAGCATTTCCTTTGCGATATGGGGCTTCTGTACCTTCAAGAACGCTGTATGCTATCAGCATTTTTTCTTCAGTGACTAGTCGAGCATCGTGGATAATTTTACCATCATCCATGAAGTGTTCAACGAGGCTTGAGTAGGACTTGTATAGAACAGTATTTACACGATTTGTTCGCATGGCAAGCCTACCCCATAAAGAATTCATACACAGCTTTCCCAGAGCGCGTCTGGACGCGTTTTTTTTAATTTGAGCAGGATCAAGTGTGATACCTTCCTTCTGATTTAGTTCTTGGATGTAGCTGTCACGATCGATGCCCTGAGGCCACCCCGAAGCCTCTTGTTTAATTTTCAAGAAGGTATCGATATACCCACCAAACAACGATTCGTGTGTTTCATCAAAGTGCCACACTTCGTAGAATTCGATAATTTTGTAGCCATAGTCACATGCCAAATACAGTTCTGGAGTTGTCCATACGCCTTTTATGGTCGTATCTTCGTGATTACAGAGGACTGATTCCTCCTGAGCACATTTTGCACACAGAGGAAAAATTAACTTTCCATTACACGTTATCGGTAATATTGGAAGAAACAACTTCTCTGGTGCTTGCACGCGTGCACTAGCAATGCCAAAGTATGCTCTGTTGCTGTAATCGAAATCTCTCAGAATAACATTTGGATGGCCACGCGGATACACTCCGTATTTACACACCCAGGGGTATAGGGAGCAAAATTCCATATAATGAATCTGCTCGTTTTCATCTGCTTTGTGGTACAGTTTAAAACAATCCACACGACCACCTCTGAGGGCACTTCTAGGGGTAATCGCTTCTGTTATATTAAAATTGGCTACAAATGCGTTCAAGACGGGGTTATTTTTTCTCATTTCATCGAATTGACATTCCCATATGTAAACCAAGTTGTAGCCTTGGTTTTTCAGAAACGTTTCACGATCCAACGTTTCTTCATAGAGCACTGACATGGGTAGATTTCTGTTTGTCTGTAGCGTATTACCTCGATAGCAGATCCTACATCCATGAAAATAACAACCATGAAATTCGTAAACTGTTTTATCTCGGATCCCATCAACGAAAAAGGGCCCAATCCGAGCCTCACCCCCAACCGAGCGGGCGTGTTGTATCGGTGCGTTCTCTTGTTGTTCTAGCCACGATAGCCATGCAATTGCTTTTCGACTTTGGAGGTTCGACCCTCGATACCCCCCTGGGGGGAGGATAGCCATCGTGTTTTGGGGTAGAAAGTTCCTCGCGAAAATTCTACTACACGTTCCTGCTATGGTGATATCTTGGTTGAACGGATCGACGTCGGAGATATCGATTAGGAGAGATCTGAACTTATTACAACTGTCACGTAATACCCGTACATCGTCAAGTGTATATGCCATGAGCTCTGCTTTTAAGTCGTACGATTGGCCTTTCTTCTGACAGTACCACGTTTGGAACTCTACACTATTCTCCTTCGACATAAATTCGGGTTTGAAATGTTTTTGGTCAGGAATAGGACCTACATAATCTGTAGTTTGTAGAGTATGGAATGCATGGGGAAAGAATCCTTTTCGAACCTCGGGTAATTCAAACATTGCAGGTAACCTTCTAAGGGGAACTGATAAGTACGAATAAGAATCTAAGAAGATGAGATTTAGTTTCAAATGATAAATTCCTTATATTTTAGAGCCGTCAAAAATAACATGAGGTTCGAAATTCTTACCGTAGAGGTAAGTCAGTACGAAGTAACCATCAAAGCCTCGCAAATTGTGTGCTATTATCCGCACATCTTTGTATTTGTGTTCGATGTGGCTAATGTTTCGACCATCGCGAGCACGTTTTGACGATTCACGAACTCCAAAAATCTCGTCCATGAATGCTGTGACACAGTTGGGTCCCTCATATGAACGCAGTTCATCTCCAAAACTTGCTACACAGAGCACTGGTATATGCTCACCCTGATGCAACACCGTCTCGGTGTCGAAATAAATTATAGATACATGTTTTTTAGGGTCCGCTGGTTTCTGAACATAGCAGTGTTGTGACATGTGAACTATCTTACATTTTTCACAATAATCCAGGGGTTTGCATTTGTGTTGTTTCTGGGTGGTGAACGTTCGCAAACACTCACGACAACGGTGATATGTCGAGCAGTTGTTGTTTTTTTTATGAGCGTCGAAACAGATATTTCCTCTGTAATACCGAAAACAATCACTACACAACACCAAATCGCCACTATGATACTCACGTGTTCGACACCTATTGCATGAATATGGACAAGAATGAGTGTGAAGTCTTTCAATGTTTTGGAACGTTTTAAAACACAGTGAGCAGTAATAATCTGCTCCAAATAACGCTTTCACAGAGCGTACTACATCGTAGTGTTTGTCAATACACAGTAGAAATATTTGTTTCTCTGCTTCAGGACCCCTGTAAATAACATCAAACTCGTTGTCGGCTGACAGTACAACTATCTGAAACTCGGGAGTAAGAACTCGCTGGAATTTTTGTAGTTCTTCCACTCCACACACTGTCTCGGAAACGTCTGCTTTTTCATGCAATTGCTTGGCTCTCGAAGTCTGCAAACCGTTTCTGTCTTCGCGAACTTTTCTGTACGTAATGGTGTCGTCTTGTTGGGCTGAAATAGCTGTTACTATTGCACATCCCATGCACATATTATCATTATTCCTAATTTTGACAACGCACTTCTTCTTTTCTAAGAATCTGTTCAGATGTACAATAGTTCGTTTTTTTATATTTTTAGAATGCCCAGCACCACCTTTATTTGATATGTTTATAAGAACCAGATCGATTGTGAGAGAGTCTGTTATCAGAAAGCCACTTCGCGACTGATCTACACTGAAAAACGCATCCATAATTCTATCTATTGTCAGTTCTGATATCTTCATAAATGGAAAATTAATCGGTGTTTTTAGGGAGTCGGCGTTTACACATAAACGAACATGGCTAAATTCTCCTCCCTTGTTTACTTGTCCTATAATTAGTTTAAACATTTGTTTGAACAAAAGAAAAAATTGTTCCCCTGCAAGCAAATGTAAGTCTCGGTATTTGCACTTGTACGTTTTATACATAGTTTTATATTTAGAGGAATACTTCTCTGGCCCTTCACTGATTTCGTAGAATCGTTCGTATGTTTCGTCACCACCACCAATTTGAATCTGAAAAGAAATGAAAAAAAAAAAAAAATACTTAACGTTTTTGGAATTCGGATTGTAATTCTGCATATGAGATTCTGAATAAGACTTACAGGTCCTTCGTTTGATCCTCCTGCCCTCCCCTCGACACGAGGAGACAATGAAAAGAATTCTGCATTCTGAAAATGAATATTAAGCATTGTTATAAAACTGCATTTTTATCACGTTTAAAAATAAAGAGGGATAATATAGGAGGAAAGTCACTCACCTCAGTATACAGTACAGTATTCGTATACAATATTTCAGCTTCAATAACTTCTGCAAGACGGACAGCTTCACACTCCAGTGAACTATCATCACACATGTCCATTTTTTTTTTCGGTAACGATTCTGTGACTGTGGTCGCTTTTAAAGGCTCTCCAGTAGCTTTATGACATTCTCAGTCATTGATCCTACTATTTCGTCAAAACGAAACTTGTTCGGAAATACTACAGACATCCTGTAAGTGGGTTTTAAGGTCAAAAGGAAAATAGTTTGTCATTCTGTAAGAGCTCCTAATTAGACACTTTCCAATGACACACTTCTTCTTGAGTAATATTCTTAGTCCATATCTGGGTTGAAGGTTGTTTTATTGGGCAATTTCCGATGACACACTTCTTCTTGAGTAATATTATTAGTCACATATCCGGGTTGGGACTGCTTTATATATGACTGTTATACGTTACATTTGCCATTTTTCAGCAACTGCTAAGATGAGTACCGCTCCAAAGAAGAACTATGTGTTTTTTCGTCGCCTCAGTTCACGCACTATTCTACGAGTTCTCCTGCTTGATTTCGAAGTATCGATCGTTTTGGAATGCGCTTCGAGTTATCTAAAACTAACGGTAGATCAGTGGAGTAAGATAGCGTTAAAATGGCCTGAAGTATTACTATTAGTACGGGGTCGTGCACATGAAACTATTACATTTACAGACGGCTTGGAGATTGAGACAGATGCAGGTCGTGCTACAATTACCAATGGTGAGCTGTGTGATTTTAATCTCGACTTGGATGAATGTGAGTCTCTTTCACAAAAAATACTCTATGTTGACGATTTTGTATCTGTGCTTGGGAACGAAGCTAAACTATTCACGCTGATGCAAGAATCAGTGATGGAAGTACTACACACAGCTCGCGAATGTTTACGACTGCGTCGACAGTTCACCACCACCAGTGATATCACATTTCAAGAAGCCTACGAGTATATGGTTCGACATCTGATTCCGTATAACGTTGTAACAGACTTTACGGCTAGATGTACTTTGCAGCAGAAAGAACCAGAAATTAATCCTTATAATATTCTGCAGGCAGTACTTGGAATGATATCAGAGTTAAGGAAGCGTTATATTGAACATTTATTCCCATTTCATTGAACTGTGTCTTTTGATTGTTTGTGTTCTCAAAATGTTACTGTTTTGTTCATAGATGTACCTTTTTAAAAATGGTCATTAAAAAGCAGAAATTTTCTTTGATGTTTGAGTTTTTTGATTTTAGGAAAAGTGTCAATTAAATGGTTCACACACAACTTCAGATCGGAAATTTTTTTTCATTTGTTGATAGAATAAATACATGTATGTCTAATTGAAAATGTATTTTCTTTTTATCAAAGGCTGAAACTTTCTTTGGTGTTTGAGTTTTGGATTTTAGGAAATGTGTCAATAAAAAGGTTTACACACAACTTAAGAAGATATACAGTAAAATGTATTTTCAAAAAGGTTTACATACACACAAGAAAAGACTCAGGTATGATAAAAATTGAGAGAAATATACGTGGTGCCATCTAGGGACAAAAATACTAACTAAAAAAACTCGGTAAGCAAGTGGCGCCATCTAGGGAGTGAAATTAGAACTAAATATCATTTTCACACCTGTACTGGGAGTATAGTATGCATATGTGTTTAAATCCCTCCAGGTATTATGCAATTGTGTTTAAAAACATTTAGACTTTATGTAAATGTGTTTAAACCCCCAACATATCTACTGTGGTCTCAGTTCCAATCTCAATGATGTCCATTTCCACTTGCAGTTTGCCAAACCCCACGTACTTCTGACAGAATCCCAATTATCGGTTGATTCAACCACTGCTCATCTCAGTTGTGCAAACAATTCGATGTATGAATCCTTTCGCTTTAAAGGTGGTACTTGTGCATATGAACGTTTTGATATCCCCTGTCAGAGACTTAGTAATTGAGAATCTCCTCTTTTCGATCTTCTCTGGCTTGAAATCTCTCTACCACATTCTGTCAAATTCATGCGTTGCCTCTATCGTTCTCCCAACTCTACTAATCACTTGGAACTCTTTGACTTCCTCTCTTTGAAACTTGATTTTTTCCAGTCTGAATTTTCCAAACAGTGAGGTAATTTTCCTTGGTGATTTTAATATTCACAACGCCAGCTGTCTTCCATTTTCTAGTCACAGGGATCCAGCTGGTCGAGATGCTGAGGTTTTTGCAATTACTAATGACCGCACACAGATTGTTCATTTACCTAGCAGAATCCCAGACAATCCTAACCACGCAGTCAACACACTTGATCTTGTTTTCACAAACAACCCTTCTAAGTACACAGTCGAGGTGAGTTGTCCTCTGGGCACCTCAGATCACAACTTGGTGATGGTCTTTTCTCCATTGGAAAACCTTTCTCTCGTGGCCATTTTCATCCTCATATTGTTTGGCATTACAAGAATGTAAAATGAGATGATCTCTGAGATTTCTATTCTTCTTTTCCTTGGTTGGATTATTCTTAAATTTTCTGATGCCAATGTTTGCTTAGATCATAATAGCGAAATTAATCTTTCAGGGATAAAATCATTTATTCCACACTCCTCCTTACAATTTCGTTCTCTATCTAAACTTTTGTTTTCCAATAAATGTGCAAAGGCTGTTCAAGATAAGAATGTTGCATATCGCTATTGGTTTATATCCAAATCCCCAGATTTATTTTCTGCTAATACCAAAGTGCGCAACAATCGTAAAGTACTTATTAATCAGTCTAAACTAGATTTCAAACAGGCTAAGAGTAGAAAACTTGCTTCTTGTCAAAATGGTACATGTCAGGCATTCTGGTCTCTTGCCAAAGCTATTGGCCACAACTTTTTCCCGTCTGTATTCCCACCTCTGACAAAACCAAATGGTTCTGTTGCCACTTCAGGAAAAAAAAAAAAAAAAAAAAAGCTGCCATTCTAGCATCCTTCTTTCCTTCCAACTCGTATATCGATAACCTTGGTAAACCACCTCCTACAATTTCCAGTACACTTCATTCATTGCCTCCTGTGGTCTTCCATCAAAGGGATGTCAGAAGAATTTTCAACAATCTCCATGATAAAAAAAGCATCAGGTCCTGATGGAATTTCAACACTTGTTCTGAAAACCTGTGCTCCTGAAATTGCTCCTGTTCTGTATCATATTTTTGCCCTTTCTTGTTCCAAGGGCGTATTCCCTTCTGATTGGAAAGTTGCTCATATCCAGTCAGTTCCTAAAAAGAGGCGACAAATTCTTCCCATCCAATTGTCACCCCATTACACTTAATTCTACGCTTTCTAAAGTAATGGAAAAATCAATTAACGGCCAACTCTTAAACTACTTTGAAACTTTCAATCTGATCAATGATCGTCAGTATGGTGTCCGTCAGTGTCGATCCACTGTTAATATTCTGGCTTGTGTTACTCATCTGGGGACAAATTCAATAGAAATTTTGGTGACTCGCAAACAATTGCTCTTGACATTTCAAAAGATTTTGATCATGTTTGGCATAAAAGTCTAAATAAACTTCCATCTGTTTGCCAACTGTTTTTTGTAATTGGGTATTCAGTTTCCGTTCACTGTGGGTGATGGAAAATGACTTTCTGTTTTCTAACTTATCCACTAATGCTGGTGTTCCCCAAAGTTCAGTTCTTTCTCCCACTCTTTTCCTCTTGTATATTAATGACCTTCTTCCATTGACCGGAAATGCTATTCATAGTTTTGCTGATGATAGCACATTGCTTTCCACTTTCCAGTTTGAGAAACCTTACCCTGCACAAACAGCTTCAATTTCTCGAATATACTACCAATTCCTTAAATGCTGATCTCCAGTGGGGCAAAGATAACTTAGTTGAATTCAATCCTACTAAAACTCAGTCCTGTCTTACGATTCCTCTGCTCGTCTTCGATGACACTAATTTCTCGCCAAAATGATACATATCTATTGGGGATTACCCCGAATTTTAATCTCTCTTGGCATAAGCACATTACAAATATTGCATCTAAAAAACTGGGTTTTTCCTTTCGCTCTGGGCGTTACTTTTCTTCCAAACAATTGTTCGCTCTGTACAAATCGCGTATCCGCCTTCCTATAGAATACTGTTCCACATCTGGTGAGTATGGGCTTGGCATACCCAGGGTCCTGAGCTGGATATCATCATTCTTCTTTTTCTTGGTGATTCCCTTCCACTTCTCTCTCTCTCTCTCTCTCTCTCTCTCTCTCTCTCTCTCTCTCTCTCTCTGGGTAATTCAAAAATTTTTTTTTTTTTTTTGGCTGGTGCAGCATAAGCCTCAGTCTTCCTTGCACCATATGGCTAATATTAATATTATTAATAATAATAATTAATAATCTGTGGAAGTGTCCCCTAAACCTTTCTCAGGCTTCTAGATTCCATTCAAAAGAGAAAAGTTAGGCTAATTAATGACTCGTCTCTAACAGTCTCTGCACTCTGTCCCATAGACGTTCTGTTTCTGCTGCATGCCTTTTCTATAGATACTTCCATGGGCACTGTTCTTGTAAATTGGCTTCTACAATTCCGCTCTCTCTTCCAAAGCAGTCCGAACACATGTGGCAACCAGTCAACATCTTTTCATTGTCCAACCTGAAACTTGCAGAACCAACTTTTTATATACCTTATATTAAGTCGCTGGCTCTGTCATCAAATCTGCAGATCGCTTTTTCAGTCTTCTAATAGAGATAGAATGCTGAAATTTTGTACATAGTCCTAATTCACGTGGCAATGCATTCTATAAAATTTGGGCTAAATATATCAAGCGGTTCACCGTGCAGCCATTGCATGCCATATATTGGCTACCTGAATTTATACCTGATCCGCATTTCGGACCTTTTCCCCACTTCTTATATATTTAGAAGGGTGTAATTTTGTAAACAATCTCTTTTGACGTAATCATACTTTATTTATAAAAAATGTATGAAAATTTCTATTCATAAAAAATAATAAAAATAAACAATATAAGAAAATAAAAAATAATATAAAAAAACAAGTTTTTCAAAAATATACCTTAATTCCGATAAAATATAAGGTGTGGCTTTTACACCTGCAACATAAAATGCCTCATTTTAAAGAAACAGTAAAGGCCACACCTTATATTTTATCAGAATTAAGGTATCTTTTTGAGAAACTTGTTTTTTATATTATTTTTCTTCTTCCTCATTTATTCATTTCAACTTCCGTTTTCTGAAACAACTTTCCTTCTTATATATTTCCTGAAAATCACAATCTAATGCAGAAATTCAAATCCAATATCAATATGTACCTTCTTTCTTCTTGTCAACCTTCAGCCCATGCACGGTAGTAAGTACTATATGTTCTGACACATCTCGTGCTTGGGATTTTCATAAAAAAAAAAAAAAAAAATTAAAAAAAAAAAAACCCATTCCCAAGACTTTAAAGTAGGCAGCGGTATGAGTGAGGATTGAGCATTTAAACACACAGGCAGTAAAATTTACTTTTGTAATAAAAACCTTTCGGCAATAAAAGGGTGCATTCTTAAATTTACATGCAGGCGTATAATAACTGTAGGAACGGTTTAGGAAGTACTGAGTTCGGTTACAGAAAACAAAAGCAGCATTCGTGAGAGACCTTTGATTTGAAGTTTACAATTAGCTAGAAAAAAATGAATTTGAATTAAAATGCCTTATTTCAGCAAAATTCGTGCCATAAAGTACCCTCTGCGCGTATAGCACAGTGGTAACGTCACCGTCCTCCCCACACCGAGTAAAAAAAGGCTCAGATTCGAATCCCGTTGATGACGCTAGGAATTTTTATAGGGGGAAAAATTCCCCCCAGAAACTGGGGTTTTTCGTCCAGCAAAATAGGCAAATCGACCAGATTACGCACAATTTACAGACAAAATACACATGGGTATATGTAATAACTTACCGGGTGACCCTAATAATTTTGGTTTTTGTCGTAAAGTACCGATCTAAATTTGCCTGCAAGTGAAATACCACAAGTAGCAAGCTTTGAATAATAGTTTTCTGATCGTAATCATTCAAAGACGCGTGGAGATTTGCTCTACACTGGAGTTATTTTACAACAAAGCGTTTATTTTTACTATCAATTAAAGGGTCTGGTCAACTCACGTACATGTTATTGCAGGCTGATCATTTAGCCATTTCTCATATCTCTCTCACCGTCGTTGTAGCACTAACAAAATGTCAAACACAACAGCGAATAACAAAACGTTGCTCAATCTTCAAATCTTCATTATGCAGCCCAAAAACATTTCACACTAACAGCACATAACTGATGGCTTCTCTGAAAATATCAGACAACATGATAGTACTTGCCACTATGTCAATGTATTTCTGGACATACATTCTCCTACCTGCCATACCCAGGCAGTTCCAAAACTAAGTGGTTGTACACTGACTCTGCCATTTCACGAACTCAACGATCAGCCTGTGCATCAAATTACATTCCGTTTCGTAAAATTTCGATCTCACAGAAAATAAATAAAAATCTGCATGCATATATGGAAATAGATAAAGGTGTGAAATAGAAAGATATGAAAATGTATGCGTAGGGATCAGTTTAAGCGAATTAATTGAAGACGGGTAAACAAAATAAACTTAGTTCATTCACAGGAATAGACATATCAAATGGATATAAAAACAACAATAGGTCACAACCTTACGTGACCTTCCTTCTATAGCAATCACGAGGTCATCAGCCTAGGCCACCTTTAGAGAATCCTCGATCAGAGAATTCTCCTTTAGAGAGACCATCACAAGCAGTTTGTCTGTGCTACTCGCACATTCTTCATTCATTTATTAATTACACACAATATACAGTCTCAAGATTACGTACATCAAAGTATATACATGATTTATATAACACTCGTGTGTGTGTGTGTGTGTGTGTGTGTGTGTGTGTGTGTGTGTGTGTGTGTGGTGTGTGTGTGTGTGTGTGTGTGTGTTCTTTAATCAGGGTAGCTCCCAGGCATAAGCCCAACTCTACCTTGAGAACTTGTGAATATGTAGTCTTTACAAAGCAGGCCTGGAAAGTATGTTGAATCACCTGGGGGTCTGGTTTTACTGTAGCGCAATTCGAGCATGAAATCCCGCACCCATGAGGTAGTGCAATACCAGTGAGTACCAGCAATCCCGCTCCCTGGGTTACCAATACCAGGGAGCCAGCAGGGAAAAAAAAACAAAACAAAAGAAACACTAATAATCAAGAGTCTGGATGGCACAACTATAAAACTTCAAAAATCACAGTTTGACTGAATATTGTCTCATTTGCTGGTCCACATGCACCTGAACTCCAAACGCAATACTGTCCAGCAAATGTCAAACACAGACAAACTGCTTTCATGTGAGGTATGTTGAAGGTCCAACGGCTCCTGTGATTTCTCTCATTTCCGCTTCATAGTGCTGAGACGACGCTGCGTGACACATTAAGCCAAGATATAACCTCCGCCTGCAACTGCAAAGCTTCAAGTCGTCCAACAGCCCAGCGTCTCAAAGAAACAATGATGACTTGCATTCTCAGTACTGGAGATGTGGCTATCCCACTGAACAAGCCACAAAATGGGAATAAAGTGATGTGGTCACAACCTGTGTTTTTATAGGCATGAATAATTTGTATAATGTGCGGCTCTATAAGGTGGCAGATCGATTTCTATTGAATAATTGGAATTTGCATACCAGGATGCCTAATTATATCAAATATTCGCCTTCGACGACACTGTTCACAATAAAACTTCTAATTTTGTCGAGCAGTGTACAATCGGATCCTGCGTTTCCAAGGGTATACAAAGGACGTGATAAATTCGGCTTTTAAAAAAAGTTTGATTATATATAAGTAAGACATGGTCAATGAAAATTTACAGCGTTGTCTTCAAATAAGATTTTGCATTGTTGAAAATCCAGGAAATAGCAAGCAATGGAGACATCTGACCAAAGGATTTTGGCTATTTAGTCAGTAGTTGCAATGACCTGACCCATGTAAACAGTGCCGGCTCCAAGAGGGATGAAACTGACTGTTAAATTCTGCTGGATACCCAGCCACGTCGGAATTCCAGGAAATGACCGTGCAGACGAAGCCCCAAAGCGCCCTGCTTGCTTTGATTCCATCCCAGTTCCTTACTCTGATTTCAAACCAATCATATGACGGATATGTACTGAGATATGGTCTGAAATGTGACATACCCAGACAGGAAACAAAGTCCTTGAGATGAAACAGAATCCACAGTTGTGGAGATCCAGTTTCAGACTAAACAGGCACGAAGAGGTCGTGCTTGCAAGAGCAAGAATTGGCCATACATACACATCTAACGCACCTCTTTTTACTGTTAGGAGAAGATCCTCCACTTTGCTTGCACAGTAACTCCCTACTTACCGTTAAGAATATCCTAATTGAGTGTGCATATTACCATTCAGTTAGAATTGCATGTTTTAAATCACAGCTGAATTTACAAAAACCTCTACAAATATCCCATATACTTGGAGACGAGACCGGGATTCGAGCCAGTGACCACCAAATACGGAGAGGTCAGGGAATGACCACCGCATATCCCCAGAGCAATATGGTCTTAGTTGCTAGTGCTCCTAAAAACCAAAAAAAAAAAAAAAACAACTTGGAGACGATAGCAACTTCTCAGAACTGTTTACTTACCTGAAAAGGATGAACGTTTAGTCATTTTTAGACCTATTTCCTATAACGTATACAGACACTGCCACAGTAACGCCATTAAACCCCACTCCAACATCAACAATCTCGCAACGAAGGCAGCGCGCTCAATCCAGACAAGAACTCCATTTCCTCCTTGTTGACCTTCTCCGTGTTAATCCTTTCACCTAGGTCCTGAAGTCTACTCCTTGCCCTACATCCTTCCCACTAGAAAATGCATAGATTACTCCCACCCGAAAGATTGCAAACTGATTGATACCATATTTGCCATCGAGTGTCATAATCTTTTTCCATAGTTTGCACATCTATATTTCATGTAATCGGGGATGCAAAGGTAATCAAGGATTCTTTCTGAGATTTTCATCAAACCATTTTTAGAAGTAATAACATTGGTCATGGTAGGGTACCTTCAGATTTATTGTACTCAATACTGAGTTTCTTAGTTTTTCTTGGATTTTGTTTTCGTTTTGCAAATGTATCCACACTGGTCCACCATTAACTGTAAAGATTCCAAATTTTGCAAGTGGATTGGAGGATTCGGGATTTAGCTACTTTTGGTATCTGACGAGTTATATATTCTACAGCTTCATCAATTGAAAGCGAGTGGTCATGTCTATTAAAAATTATATTTTAGTAAATCTGTTCCACTCGTTTTTTGAGGCTCCAAAATGTCTTGATATCTAAAATCACGACTCGAGTCTCTAATGAACATATGACAGCAAAGTGATGGTATTCTTATGGAGGTTGTAAGCACGATCTGTGTTACTAATAAATCAATAGCTAAATCTTGAGCTTAAAATTGTAAGTTGCTGGTCGTCTACAAGATTCTTAAAGCTCCTCTAGTATCTATATGGGCATAATCCCAAAACGGACGGTGTGCATTCATGCTGAAAAAAAAAAAAACATATCGGAGGGGAGAATGGAGTTTAGATACAAGATCATTAAGTTATATTATTGCGGGGAGAACATTTTGTGTTAAATACATAAGCAACCGAGGTTATTCCTTTATTTGGTTTTCATGACGAAAAACCACTTTCCAGAAGATGATAGCATGTGATAGAATCCGAAACAAACTAATTCAGTCGCATTGTCAAAAAGGCAGTAAAAATTCAGCCTTATTTATGCTGTTGAGACTGAATTTGAATACAGGCCTTTACCATCACTATGGTGACCACTGTGCTACCATACAGAAACTAAAGTTAAAGATATTACAATAATTATTACGACCACCGACCTCCACACACCAGTTGGAAAAGGCAGTCTGCGCGTGTAGCACAGTGGTAGAAACGATTCCCCACACCAGGTAGAAAAGGCTCGGGTTCGAATCCCGTCGATGACTCCAGGAACTTTAAGGAGCTTTTTTCACTCCGTGGCTGGGTTAGTATTAGTATCAGCCATTGTCCAAGGAAGCCTATGTATATTGTCCAAGTATATTGTCCAAGGAAGCCTATGGCTTATGCTGCACTAGCCAAGAAAAATAAATAAAAATAAAATAATAATAAGAAGAAAATTTAAAAATATATAAATAATTAATAAGCAAAAAGGAAATAGACAACCTATGCGTTTCCCTCATACCGTAGGTAACTATCCAGCTGACCTTTGAATTTACCCAAACTGTCAGCCTCTACCACTCATTAAGGTAACTTATTCCAGTAATTTATAACTCACTAGCTAAAATAAAACTTCCCGCAATTCAGTCTAAACATTTTCCCTCGCAACTTGAAATTATGGCCTCTAGTTCTAGAATCGTTTATAATCGTGAAAATTTCGTCCTCATTCATTTTTTTTTATACCTCTGAGCCTTAAACACCTCAATCAAGTCTTCTCTATGGTGTCGTGTTTCCAAGCTCTGCAACTCACATATTCGAAATCTCTCCTCATGTGGACGCCCTTTTGCCGATCTCACCAGGCGAGTTACCAGTCTCTGGACCCTTTCAAGGAGCACAATGTCTTTCTTTACGTGCATTCTCCATACCTGAACACAGTATTCCAAGTGTGATCTAACAATAGCCTTATATAATGAAATTATGACGTCCTTATCTCTACTAGTAATTGTTCGATAAATCATCGATAGGACACCATGGACTTTCCTTGCAACCTGTCTACAATACTCGGAGAACTTCATGTCTGACCGTATTGTAACACTCAAGTCCTTTCTCCACTACCGACTTTAGTTCACCTCCACCAAGTGCATAAGTTATTTTGGAGTTACTGATCCCCAGGTGCAATACCTTAAACTTTGCTGGATTAAAGCATAGCTGCCATTTTTCTGACCATCTCTGAAGTCCATCTAGGTCACTCTACTTGGCAGTGATCATTAGCTATTCTACCGATCTATACATCTGTAAATTTAGACATCATACCCTCTATCCCTTCATCGATGTCATTTATGAAAATAAAAACCAACAATGGTTCTGATACTGATCCTTGGGGAACCCCACTTCTTACATCAACCCAATCTGAGGAATAACGATTTATCACAACCCTTTGCTTCTTGCCTTGAAGCCATCCAGCTATACATCCGATTTTCCGTGATTCGAACCTGTTCCAGCTTATAAATTAACCGCTCATGCAGAACTGAGTCAAATGCTTTGCCTGAAATCCAAATAAACAATGTCGAAATTATTCCCTAAGTCCAGCTCTTGAGTCAAAATTGCTAACCGGATTAGTTAAACATGATTTTAGCTTTAAAAATCCATGCTGAGTATCCTTCAGAATTAGGCGCCTCCGTAGCCAGGTGGAAAGGAGCAGCAGTGCGTAGCACATGCTTCTTGATTAGACCGGGGTTCGAGCCCGTCACCACCAAATACGGAGGATGCGGAAAGGTCAGGGAATGACCACCGCATATTCTCGGAGCAATATGGCCTTAGTTGCTAATGCTCCTAAAATCCAAATAACAACAACCTTCAGAATTCTATTCTATCTAAATGATCCTGAATTCGACCCTTGATCATTGTCTCCATGTTTTTCTGTACTACTGAAGTTACACTAATCGGCTGGTAATTTCCCCCCCCCCTTCACTCTTCGAACCGCCCTTATGTATTGGAGATACATTGGCAATTTTCCCATCCAACTGAATCACTCCCAAGTTCAGTTATGCTCTCAACCTCAATGGCTCAATGCACTCGCCACCTCCCTTAAGATTATAGGGTATATGCCATCAACTCCAGGGGCTTTACTGCTCTGCAGGCTTGATAGTTCTTTCATTAAATAAACATGTGAAATTTCGACATGATTAATTACATTTTTTTTTTCACATGCACTCCCATTATTTCTCATTGACACAAAAGGGTTTTTCTTCTGTAATTATCAATGCAAAGTAACTGTTGAATTCATCTGCAACTTTAGCTCGGGTAATTAATACTGTCCCACGCCTACATAATGGTTCGATCTGGTTTGTCCTTCTTTGCATTTATACATGTGAATCCTTATTCTCACTCCTTGCCCTCTTTGTCAGCGATTTCTCATAATCTGCCTTTGCCAGCATAACCTTTTCTGTGGCACTATTACGAATCACTTTGTAGCTGTTAAAGGCTTCAGTCGTTTTTATTGCTCTGTAACATTTCCATGCCGTCTTTTTCTATTCAAGTAAGCTGGAAATTTCATTATTCAACCAATTTGGAATCTTCCTCGGGGCTTTTGTGATTAATGTTTTAAACGTATACCGTAATTCAATTGTATTTGCTCTCAGTGAAATATCTTCCTAATTAATAGAGGCTATGCAGCACCTTAAGCCGCCGTAATTTCCTTTCCTGAAATTATAACCCATTCCTTTGCCTTTAACTACTGCTACCTCTCTCTCTTCATCGTGCACCATAGAACTCCGTGATCACTTCCGGCTACTGGTTCCTGTACGGTCAGCCCTATGATGTCGTCTGGTTCATGGGTGATGAGCACGTCTAGAATATTATTTTTCCTAGTACTTTCCCTGACATGTTGATACAAATAACAATCAACTAGTTGATTTAAAAATTTTGTCCACCATGTGGTTTCCTTCCCATTTGCTTCAATCAATTAGAAGCAAATTAAAGTAACCCAGAATAAGATACTGATGCTTACTTTCCCATTCCATTTGCATGTAGAGGCTCTCATCATAATCTTCACAATCACCTGGCCTGTAGATTACTCCCAATCATTATACCTTTGCTTACTATCTCACACCATACAGACTCTATATTATCATGCAAAACATCTGAGTCCGAGAAAGCTTTCGTCGCGTTCAGGCTGCTTTTGTTAAGAAGCATGATCCCACCACCCTTCTATTTTGTCTATACTTCCTAAATACAGTACGTTATATATACCGTACTGAAATTCATTACCCTATCTCCGGATGTCACCATGTTTCCATAAGCCCTATTATGTCAGCGTTACTTATCGTAACCAGCAATTCGAATTCACTTATTTTATTGACATGTCTGACATTACTGTATAAACAATTAAGACTCGGTGTTCTTGTACACTTAACTACCCTTAAAGTTATTTAAGCTCACTTCCCTGGCATTAGATACCTGCTCATTTGAAACATTTCTGCCCTCAAAACATCTTGAATGTTCTGTTGTGGTAACAAACAAGAACTCTTGATGTACGTGCAAGCGGTACTCTATTATCAGATAAACACTTATCTATATTACCCCTGTCCACCCCCCACCCAAACTAGCAGTTTCCCCGAACCATTAAGGTCCTCAACAATACTGGAAAAAACCCTTGCACTAAGTTCGTACAGCAAAGTAGGCAAATCAATCAGAGAACACACGAAATTTACAGACACAATACACACTGGTAGTTGAAAGTAACTTTCCAGGTGAACCTAACATAATAGTTTTTTAATGTGTCAAGAAATTGCCTTATAAGGTATATATGAACGAAGTAATATTGCAATAACTGCTTTTGCAGAATAGCATCCATTTCTCAGACTAAAAAAATAAAATATATTCTAATTTTGAACTGTGTTTTCTTCAAGAAGAAAATTTTCTATAGCTTTGTATTGCTATTATTTGGACTCGTCCTGTCGATTTTTTTTTTTTTTTTTGGAAAAATGGAACCGGCGGTTTTCCTGTCTTCATCAGAATATAACTACCAGTATACTTTCCTCCTGCCCCGTAAAACTATTTCGATTTCATCACTAATTCAATGTTGCAACTAAGACTGTATGTGATCCTGTTTAACACTTTTGAAGGTCCAAAACATTTTGAAACTTCAAAAAGGTGTTATTATTTAAGAATTATTTGCTAGTGCGCCTGAAATTACAGTGTCTGGAGACTAGGCACCTGCGAGGTGATCTAATTGAGGTGTATCAAGCCTTGAATAGTTTGAGTATGCTCAATGCTGATGGAATTCTTCCTCTTGTTCAGAATAACCGCCTGAGAGGACATAAATTCAAATTGAGGAAAGACGGTTGTAGGATAGATGTGCGGAAGTTTACCTTTAGTATTAGTATTAGTATTAGTAACGGCCGCATAGTGCAAGAAAGCCTATGGCTTATGCTGCACCAGCCAAAAAAAAAAAAAAATCCGAACAAAACAATGATAAAAACAAAAAAATAAAATGAAATAAATAACTAAATAATAATAATTAATAAAAAAATTAAAAAAAAATGAAATTAAACCTATCATCCTATGCGCTTCCCTTACCCGAAAGTACTATCCAGATGACCTTTGAATTTCCCCAAACTGTCGGCCTCTACCACTCATGAAGGCAACTTGTTCCAGTAATTTATAACTCGCTGGCTAAAATAAAACTTCCTGCAGTCCAATCTAAACATTTCCCCCCCCCCGTAACTTGAATTTATGTCCCCTAGTTCTAGCATCATTTATAATCTTGAAAATTTTGTGCTCATTCATTTTACTGATGCCTCTCAGAGCCTTAAACACCTCTTGACGTTGTCACAGACATTCTCTCAGATATGCCAGACAAGCTGTTCTTGCTACCTGGGAGTCTAAAACGCTGATGGAACTGATATTCGGGTGACACTCAAGTCAAAGTGGACCCAATTTCGGCGAAGTCCGGACGGTTTATGACAGCCAAATCCTCTGCTTGCACCTTCACGATGGTGGGACTGTTAGTAATCCTGGGTATAACCTTCATGCACAAGTGCATGGTGGGTGACCACCCAGGTGTGAACCAACGTAAGCAGGGGTCGAGGTGTGGCGCCCACACCACATGGAAGAACGCCGCCCCTCTATGTTACCAGGCAGTACTAGGTGGTAGATGACTCTCATCAACCGGTGAAATACCACCACTTTGCTTATTGGAGGCTTGAAGTGGTGGAACCCATGTTTAGTCTCTAGAGCTAAGTTCCGGCCAACGCTTCCCTATCTCTTCCATCATGCAGTATGATTGATGATTTTTGAGGTTATGATGAATGTCGTGGCGAGATCCGATATTCCTTACATTTCGAGGGTACAGCTCTAAAACGGTGTTCGCAGGCCGGCCGCTAGTTAGTACACCGGACTGAACCTATTGGTAACTCTCTAGGAAGCTTCCGGATCAGCTAGTGTATAATCTTGCTACCTCTACTCTGCCAGATAGTGACTGGAGTGAGTCCGAGTAGTGTGTATGCGGGGAGCATTGTCGAGGCCACGTTATGTCAAGGATCTGGGTATATTCTTACCACATGTACGCCATATCCAAAAATTTCATTACTTCATACAGCATGTCCCACCCACTTTTTCTTACTATTGAATACACCATGAATTGTCAAAATAATAGAGCAAGCTTATCTGCGAAAAGATCTAAACCTCCCAAGGACTTCCTAATTCATTTCACAAATATACGTGGTCTCAATTCTAATCTCAACGATGTCCATTTCCACTTGCAGTCTTCCAAACCCCATGTACTTTTTCTGACTGAATCTCAGTTATCAGTTGATTCAACTACTGCTCATCTCAGATGTCCAAATTATTTGCTGTATGATTCCTTTCGCCTCAAAGGTGGTACTTGTGCATATGTCCGTTCTGATATTCCCTGTCAGAGACTTGGCAATTTGGAATCTCCTCTCTTTGATCTTCTCTGGCTTAAAATCTCTCTCTACCTCATTGTGTAAAATTCATCTGTTGTCTCTACCGTTCTCCCAACTCCACTAATCACTTGGAGCTCTTTGACTTCCTCTCTTTGCAACTTGACTTTCTCCAGTCCAACTTTCCTAACAGTCAGGTAATTTTCCTTGGTGATTTTAACGTTCACAACTCCAGCTGCCTTCCGTTTTCTAGTCACACCGACCCAGCAGGTCGAGATGCTGAGGCTTTTGCAATTACTAATGACCTAGCACAGATTGTTCATTTACCTACAAGAATACCGGACAATCCTAATCATACAGCCAATACGCTTGATCTTTGTCTCACAAACAACCCTTCTAAGTACAAGGTTGAAGTGAGAGGTCCTTTAGGCACTTCAGATCACAACTTGGTGATTGCCTCTTCTCCAATGGAACCTTTATCTCACGGCTATGCCCAACCTCGTATTGTTTGGCATTACAAGAATGCAAAATGGGATGACCTGCGAGACTTCTTTTCTTCTTTTCCTTGGTCTGATTACTGTTTCAAAACTTCTGATGTCAACGTTTGCTCAGATCGTGTCAGCGAAATTATTCTTGCGGGAATGGAATCCTTTATCCCACACTCCACTTTAAAATCTCGTCCTTTATCTAAACCTTGGTTTTCCAATAAATGTGCTAAGGCTGTTGAAGAGAAGAACGTTGCATATCGTAATTGGCTTGTTTCTAATTCTTCAGTTTCATTTTCTGCCTACACCAAAGCTCGCAACAATTGTAAAGCAGTTATTAATCAGTCCAAACTAGAGTTTGAACAGGCTAAGAGTAGAAAACTTGCTTCTTGCCCTAATGGTAGCCGAGCATTCTGGTCTCTTGCCAAAGCTATTGGCCGCAACTTTTGTCCATCTCTGCTCCCACCTCTGTCCAAACCAGATGGTTCTGTTGTCACTTCAGCCAAGGATAAAGCTGACCTGCTAGCATCCCATTTTTCTTTGAGCTCATGTATTAATGATCTTGGTAAAACACCTCCCACTATTCCTAACACGCTCCATTCAATGCCTCCTGTGGTCTTCCATCAAAAGGATATCAGAAGGATTTTGATGAATCTTGATGCTAAGAAAGCTCCAGGTCCTGATGGTATTTCTCCACTTGTTCTCAAAACCTGTGCTCCTGAACTTACTCCTATTCTTTGCCGCCATTTTTCACTTTCTTATTCCAAAGGCGTTTTTCCTTCTGCTTGGAAATTTGCTCATATCCAGCCAGTTCCTAAAAAGGGTGACAAATCCCTCCCATCCAGTTATCGTCCCATTGCAATTACTTCTACTCTTTCTAAAGTAATGGAGAAATCAATTAACCGCCAACTCTTAAACTACCTAGAAACCTTCCGTCTGATCAACGATCGCCAGTATGGATTCCGTCAGTGTCGATCCACCGGTGATATTCTGGTTCATGTTACCCATTTAGGGACTAATTCAATGGAAAGGTTCAGTGAAACACAAGTAGTTGCTCTTGACATCTCAAAGGCTTTTGATCGTGTTTGGCATAAAGGTCTTCTAAACAAGCTTCCATCTTATGGTTTGCCAACTGTTTTTAGTAATTGGTTATCCAGTTTTCTCTCTGATCGCTCACTGAGGGTGATGGTAGATGGCTCTCTGTCTTCTAACTTCTCCACTAATGCCGGTGTCCCCGAAGGTTCAGTTCTTTCCCCCACTCTTTTCCTCTTGTATATCAATGGCCTTCTTCCATTGACTGGAAATCCTATCCACAGTTTTGCCGATGATAGCACATTGCATTCAACTTTCCATTTTGAGAAACCTTGTCCAGCTCAATTAGCTTCAAGTTCTCGAAATCTGCTGCCAATTCCTTAAATGCCGATCTTCAGGTAATTCTCCAGTGGGGCAAAGACAACTTAGTTGATTTCAACCCTTCTAAAACTCAGTGTTGTCTTATATCTTGCAAAAAGGCTTCTTCTGCTCCTATGCTTATCTTTAGTGACACTCCGATTTCTAGGCAAAATGATATATCTCTTTTGGGGATTACCCTCACTTTTAATCTCTCTTGGTAGAAGCACATTACAAATATTGTTTTCTTTGCATCTAAAAAACTTTATTTTCTCTTTCGCTCTCGGCGTTACTTTTCTCCCAAACAGCTGCTCACTCTGTATAAATCGCAAATCCGCCCTGCCATGGAATATTGTTCCCACATCTGGGGTGGTGCCCCCAAAACCTCTCTCAGGCTTCTTGATTCCATTCAGAAGAGGGCAGTTAGGTTAATTAATGATTCATCTCTAACAGAGTCTCTCCACTCGCTTTCTCATAGACGCACTGTTTCTGCTGCATGCCTCGTCTACAGATACTTCCATGGGCACTGTCCTTCTGAATTGGCTTCTATAATTCCCGCTCTCTCTTTCAAAACAGTCCGAACACGTGCCGCCACCAGCCAACATCCATTTACTGTCCAACTTCAAACCCACAGAACCAACTTTTCATCTTCCTCATTTATTCAGTCAACTGCCGTTTTCTGGAACAACCTTCCTTCATACGTATTTCCTGAAAATTACAATCTACAGAAGTTCAAGTCCAATATCAACAAATATCTTCTTTCGTCTTCTCAACCTCCAACCCAAGCACGGTACTAAGTACTATAGGTTATAATACCTCTCGTGTTTGGGGTTCTCATAAAAAAAAAAAAAAAAAAAATCAAATCTCCTGTAAGGTGTCTAGTTTCCAAACTCTGCAACCCACATATTCGAAGTCTTTCTTCATAAGGACGCCCTTTTGCCGATCTCACCAGGCGAGTTACCTTTCTTTGCACCCTTTCAAGAAGCTCGATGTCTTTCTTTAGGTGCGGTCTCCATACTTGAACACAGTATTCCAAGTGTGGTCTAACATAAGCCTTATATAATGGGATTAGCCAGCGTGTGGTTGATTGCTGGAACAATCCTCCATCTGTCGTTGTAGAAGCTGACAGTTTAAATAGATTCAAGGCAAAACTAGACAAACATTTGGAGCGAGTGGATGAGTTAATTAGAATTTTTTTTTTTTTTTTTTTGGCTGATGCTATATAAGCTTGCTTTCTTGCATCATGTGCCTTTGTTACTACTAATGCTGTTAATTCTGGAAAAAAAATTCTGAAATGTAAGTGCGCACGTGTGTGTATTCAGCGCCAAAACAACTAAAGTTCTAAGGGGGTTATATTTTGTCAGTAAATTCTAAGTATTATCTGGTCGATTTTTGTGTTCTGGATGAAAAAACCCAAGTTTCCGGCAGGCAAAACCATGCAAAGCTGAGTTAGTCGGTCTCGCCTCTCGTGAGACCAACTAACTCAGCTGTAATGTGAAAAAAGCACAATTCCTAGTGTCATTAATAGGATTACAACTCAAGCTATTTCCACCTGGTATGCGGAAGATGGTGATTTTACCAACTGTGCTACCCACTAGGACTTGCCAATTATAGGTCTCCAAAATTCAAATTTTGCATTTGACATGAGATGAATGTCATCAGCATAGATGTATGCATCAGTAGTTGAATTACTTCAGTTATATAATTCGCTCTAATGGTGTAGAGTATCACACACAATACTGAACCCTTGAGGGATTCCTACATATTACACTTTAAGTTAAGAGGGCTGTTCCATACTAGACACGAAAGTTCTCACTGCAAAGTTCTGTATAAATCTTGGAATGTTGCCTCTAAAGCCAGCTCCACATTGGATCTCTTCACTTAAAAGTCAATAATTTTTTCGATATTGAGTTTTACCATAATTACACACCGTTTTGTAATGAATGCATTTCTAATTTTAGTTTACAGTGTGGCCACATGAATTGCATCATTTAATTAATATTTCCTTAAGAACTCCCTGTATAGGTCAAATTATGTCGAGACACTATTACATCATCTTGTAAAATTAGTGTGATATTGCATCAACTTATTTAGATGCCAAAAGCACAGGCTAATGCGTCAGAAAAATCTAATAAATCGGTCAACTGCTGAGTGTCGGGCACTCAGGATAAAGGACACATAGTCACGAATGGTCGTTAGTGTAATATCAAAAATCGAGAGCATTATGGTAACTGAAAAAAGTTTCTAGTATCCCAGCTTGGCCTAAAACTCACGAACTAACGAAAACGTTGTCTATTTGAGTCTTTCCAGTTGTTGTAAATGACAAGAGTGGGAGAAGCAACCAGCAGAGGAGGGCTGTGCAAGACTCCGCACAAGCGCCTCCCAACCACTGCCGCCTCAACACTGGCTCTGTGAGTACCACCTTGCCTGGCCAACTCCAGCTTTGAAAATTGTTAAAAAATACTTCTCGTCGCAAAATTTATAAATGACCTTTATAGAATTATTAACTATTTAGCAACCTTTTTGTCACCAAAAGGAGAGTTACTTAGTACAAAGAAGCGCGCTATCGAAGTGAATAAAATTTTTTTGTTTTAATTTTAACACAAAAAGTAAATGATATTTTTTCAATCGGAATAGTTTTCTCTTGATAAGCATCAAATAACGCATAGCTAATTTGGTATGTTGAGGGTCAAGAGGCTCTGGGATTTCTCCCATCTCCGCTAGCTAATAGTGGACAGTGTTTTTGTCAAGCAGTTCCTGTGGTTCGCCACAAATCCATGTTGAGTACTGTGTGATGTATACAACATTGCAAGGTCAGTCAGTGTGGGTTATGTGTGTGAGTAGTGTGTTGTTTGAATGGCCTCTTAGTTACTGGGAGGCACGATCACCATGGAAGGAGCCTTTCAGCATCCGTCCACCAGCACAAGGAGCCGGGCCAGGAAGGTAGAAGGAACGCCTGATGGGCTCACTCCCTACCTGCAAAGCTAAAGAGAGAGAGGCCAAGTCAGAGGAACAGAGTGAGTTGGATAGAAAAGGTAAGAAAAGAGGAAGGAAGCAAGGGTAGGCTACTCCCAGCAGAGGGCCAATCGGCCAAATGATCCCACCCCTGTCAGTTGACCAGCGTCAGCAGAACTCCTTCGATGAGGATTCATCAAGGGTGGTTAAAATTGTGGCTGGGGAGTGTCCCAGGCCAGCAAAAGAGCCCAAAAACATCTAATCCCACGCCGATGGAGAGGCGGCGTAAGCAAAGGAGCTTCATGGTGAGGTGAAGGGAGGAATCCCATTGGTTTATTCCCTGCAGAGAGAAGTGTCGGCGTCAGCAAGAATCTCTGGTGGAAGCTGTCAAGGGAAGTTGAGAATCACCCAGTGAAGTCTTCTAAGAGCAGCAGAGAACATGTTGGAGCATTGCAGGGGAATATCAAGTTACTGTGGATGGACAGGAAGAAAAAAAAATGAGGCAGCTCTCGAGCGGCCACATAATAGAAACTTGGTGACGTGATTGCAATGGTGCATCCTGTGAAGTAGAGAATCATTACTGGATTTGGTATATCCTTATGGCTGACAAGTTATTTAATTTCTGGTGTGACTGGCAGTGGGGAAGCTAGTCGACAGAATAAGGTGCGGTAGTCATAGGTGTGCCAGTTGGTGGTTGTGGAGGGCCAGAAGAAGCTGGTTGTGGTGGTCAAGACAGATCGGACAGGAGTGCATCACTTGGTTCCAGTCCTCTGACTCTCCACAGATGCAAAAAGTATCCTCATCATGACCAAAGTCGAGAAGACGCCTTTTAAATGATCCATGGCCAGTAAAAGAAAGGATGTGTAGACATTAGTGTAGAACCAGTTCATTTCATTTTATTACATATGCTTCACCCCTGAACAGCCTTCAGCTAGGAGGGTGCCTATATACATTTATACATTATAAGTTAGAGAGCAAACATAGAAATCGTACATCTAAAGTGAGCAAATAAGGCAGATATAAATATATACAATGACACAAGCAAAAGATAGAGACATATAAAAACATACGCGTCCTAATATATGCATTTACAGCAAATACATATACATACAAAACACATAATGATTTAAAACAAATTAATTCATCAGTAAAGTAGAGTTCATGGGAGATTCCATCCTGAAGGAGATAATAAGGAAACTTCTACAGTTGTATGTGGTGGTACATGTCCTGTATCTTCTCAGTTGCAACGTCGTTTGTTGAGGAAGGTGACATCCGGAATAAAGTTTAGTAATTTCACCTGTTGATGAGTTATTCCATCGTGTCTGCCATAGGGAAACCAGTTGTCCACACATGGGTCATCTCATGTTTGATGTTAGTGTCTATACACATTTTAATGGTATTTCAACCTCTTTATTCTTCTTGATGGCAGGAGACGGGCTGCAGTATATGACATGGAGATCTAGGGTAAGCATCCAGTAAGAACTTGTAGTGCAGCAGTTGACGTGGTCCGACATGCACGAGTCATTTGCAGCATCATAAGCCGCTGGACATGAAGGATCAGACATTGCATTCTCACTATCGTCATCCTGTTATACCAAACTGCGGCACCATATGTGACAATGGGAATAAATACAGCTGTGTAAAGATGTAAAACCCAGCCTTTGAGGCACCAGTCTTTGCGGGTGAAGCGTACCAGCACGGCAATGTAGACTTTAATTTTCTCTTTGATGAAACATAGGCGGGGAAATGTATGTTCCTCGGTCATCCAGTGTAATACCCAGATATTTGATAGCATATTGATTTTGAGTGATTGCCCTTTATAACGGATGTTTGGAGGCCTCCTCACATCCAACTTTCCCTTCAGTAGAAGGGTTTTGCTCTCTTCAGTAGACTGAAAGTTTGTTGTTCTCAGCCCACTCGGAAAGGGTAGACAGTACTGCACTGGCCATAGTTTCTATTGTAGCTCTTGTAGGTCCTTCAACGACGATGACAAGGTCGTCAGCATAAGAAGTTTGCTGATGACCTTGGGATATATCATCAGAAGCCAGTCATCCAGGATCATATTCCACATTGCTGGACCAAGGATGGAGCCTTGGGGATAGCCTCTGGTAAGTTGCCGGGTGATGGAATGGAACTGTTTTGATGGTGAGATGTCAGTTAGAGAAGTAGCTCTTGAGGCAGTTGAACAGATTCTGAGACAATCAGTGGCCCTGACCCCTCTGTTGCATGGCCAGCCACCAAATGGTGTCAAAGGCGCCCTTAAAATCTATAAAAATTGCAAAGACATAGGTGGCCTCAGATTCTTTTGAAAGTTTCAGAATCGTGGTCAGAGCATCACTTGTAGAACAACTTGGCCTGAACCCGAACTGGAGGGGAGCTGCAAGACCGACAGCTTCGTATGCAGGTTGGAGGAAAAATAGCAGGGGTCTCTCAAACACTTTACCCAGTATTGGTAAAAGTGCTATAGGAAGATAGGCTGATGTCCTGCCAGTGGTATCCTTTGGTAGAAGTCTCAGGTTTGCAAGCTTCCAGGGTGATGGAAATATGCCATCTTTCAGGCAGGTGTTAAAAAGCTAATGAGGATAGCAGGAGCGACAGTACAAAGACATATGACAGATTTTCCCTCGATGAGGTCCAGACCTGGAGCCTTGCCATTCTTGATCTTGTTGATGGCCATGGCCACTTCCTCTTCAGTAAAAGGATCTTCAATAGCGGTAGGTTTGAAGTTTTGGTTGTCGATAGCGACTTGATTATGGAAGTCTGTGTTTAGGGCAGTATCATCTTGGTAAATCAAGTCATCCAGATTTTGTTCATTGTGTCCAGCCAATTTTTTCTCAGTAGAGCCATTATTGCGTATTGAATTGATGTCTGTAGACCTGATTTTGTTCCTGACAAGTTTATGCACCAGGCCCCAAGGGTTCCTCTTCCCTTCTGTCCCTACCAGTGTGCTCCATGAGTTTTGTTTGGCATGGTAAATCCCATTGCAGTATTCTCTGAATCTTTCTTTGTGTTGATCAGCAATGTGGGGAGGCTCAGTTCTGCGTCTACGCTGGTATGCTCTATGTGCATGCTTGACTTCATTCCGTAGGTTAGTAAGATCCTACATCCCTGGTGGTCGCAGAATATGAGCCAAACAATTGATAAAAAACTATACAAACAAATCGAGGATTTAGTGTAAAACATTAACTACAAAATTGCATTTTCTTTTTGTGATAACTTTATTTTTACTTTACACAAATAATGCATTAGCATTAGTTAAGGCATATGATGCTAGAAAGCAAGCTTATACAGCATCAGCAAAGGAAAAAAAAAACCACCCTTGCCATCACTCCAAATGTTAATCTAGTTCAGCCTTAAATTTATTTAAGCCATTAACTTCCTCAATAACAGATGCAAGTATGTTCCAGCAATGAACTACCTGAAGGTAAACTTCTGCACATCTATTCTACAGCTGTCTTTCCACAATTTGAAGGCGCCTCCGTAGCAAGGTGGGAAGGAGTAGCAGTGCATAGCACACGCTTCTTGATTAGACCGGGGTTCGAGCCCTTCACCACCAAATATGGAGGATGCGGAAAGGTCAGGGAATGACCACCGCGTATCCCGGAGCAATATGGCCTTAGTTGCTAATGCTCCTAAAAACCAAAACAACCTCAATTTGAATCTATATCCCCATTTGCTCAGAATTACTCTGAGCAAATGAGGTGTCCCATCAGTGTTGGACTTGCTCAAACCATTCAAGGCCTTATACACCTCGATCAGATAACCCGCAAGTGCCGTCTCCAGATGCTGCAATTTGCAGCATTAAGCCTTTCTTCGGAAATGCACCCCTTTGTTCCTCTCAACAATCTTGTTGCCCTTCTCTGTACCCGTTCTAGCAACTCAATATCTTACCTAAAATGAGGCCTCCAGACCTGTACACAGTACTCAAGGTGCGGCCTGACCATTGCCTTATACATAGGGATGATCAGGTCATTGTCTCCACTAGCAAAATTCCTATATATCATTGACAAAACTCCATGATCTGCTCCGGCAGCCAATCTGCACTGCTCAGAGAACTTCATATGTCTTCACATTTACTACCAGGTCTTTTTCATTCTCCACCTCACAGAGTGTAGTACCACAGTTGGTATATTTTCTCTTGGGTTACTGCTACCCATATGGAGTACTCTGCATTTGTCAAACTTCAGTTGCCACTTCTCAGCACATCTGCCTAACTTTTCTAGATCATGTTGCAGTAGAATGTGTTTACTGTAATTAACAATCCCGCCAAAATTTGTATCATCTGCAAACTTTTATTTATTTATTTTTTTTAATGTAAACCCCAAACACGAGAGGTATTAGAACCTATAGTACTTAGTACCGTGCTTGAGTTTGAGGTTGAGAAGATGAAAGAAGATATTTGTTGATATTGGACTCGAACTTCTGTAGACTGTAATTTTCAGGAAATACGTATGAAGGAAGTTTGATCCATAAAACGGCAGTTGAATGAATAAACGAGGAAGATGAAGTTGGTTCTGTGAGTTTGAAGTTGGACAGTAAATGGATGTTGGCTGGTGGCGGCACGTGTTCGGACTGTTTTGAAAGAGAGAGCGGGAATTATAGAAGCTAATTCAGAAGAACAGTGCCCATGGAAGTATCTGTAGAAGAGGCATGCAGTAGAAACAGTACGTTTACGAGACAGCAAGTGGAGAGACTCTGTTAGAGATGAATCATTAATTAACCTAACTGCCCTCTTCTGAATGGAATCAAGAAGCGTGAGACAGGTTTTGGGGGCACCACCACAGATGTGGGAACAATATTCCATGGCTGGGCATATTTGCGATTTTTTCAGAGTAAGCAGCTGTTTGGAAGAAAAGTAACGCCGAGAGCGAAAGAGAAAATAAAGTTTTTTAGATGCAAAGAAAACAATATTTGTAATGTGCTTCTACCAAGAGAGATTAAAAGTGAGGGTAATCCCCAAAAGAGATATATCATTTTGCCTAGAAATCAGAGTGTCACTAAAGATAAGCAAAGGAGCAGAATCCTTTTTGCGATATAAGACAAGACTGAGTTTTAGAAGGGTTGAAATCAACTTTTCTAAATTTCGAGAAGTTGAAGCTGATTGAACAGGATAAGGTTTCTCAAAATGGAAAGTGGAATGCAATGTGCTATCATCGGCAAAACTATGGATAGGATTTCCAGTCAATGGAATGTCATTAATATACAAGAGGAAAAGATTGGGGGAAAGAACTGAATCTTTGGAGGCACCGGCATTAGTGGAGAAGTTAGAAGACAGAGAGCTATCTACCATCACCCTCAGTGAGCGATCAGAGAGAAAACTGGATAACCAATTACTAAAAACAGTTGGCAAACCATAAGATGGAAGCTTGTTTAGAAGACCTTTATGCCAAACACGATCGAAAGCCTTTGAGATGTCAAGAGCAACTACTTGTGTTTCACTGAACCTTTCCACTGAATTAGTCCATAAATGGGTAACATAAGCCAGAATATCACCAGTGGATCGACACTGGCAGAATCATACTGGCAGTCGTTGATCAGACGGAAGGTTTCTAGGTAGTTTAAGAGTTTGCAGTTAATTGATTTCTCCATTACGTTAGAAAGAGTAGAAGTAATTGCAATGGGACGATAATTGGATGGGACGGATTTGTCACCCTTTTTCGGAACTGGCTGGATATGAGGAAATTTCCAAGCAGAAGGAAATACACCTTTGGAATAAGAAAGGGAAAAAAGGCGGCAAAGAATAGAAGTAAGTTCAGGAGCACAGGTTTTGAGAACAAGTGGAGAAATACCATCGGGACCTGGAGCTTTCTTAGCATAAAGATTCGACAAAATCCTTCTGACATTCTTTTGACGGAAGACCACAGGAGGCACTGAATGGAGCGTGTTGGGAATGGTGGGTGTTTTACAAAGACCATTAATACTTGAGTTGGAAGATAAATGGGATGCTAGCAGGTCAGCTTTATCCTTGGCTGAAGTGACAACAGAACCATCTGGTTTGGACAGAGGTGGGAGCAGAGATGGGCAAAAGTTGCGGCCAATAGCTTTGGCAAGAGACCAGAATGCCAGGCTATAATTAGGGCAAGAAGCAAGTTTTCTCTTAGCCTGTTCAAACTCTAGTTTCGACTGATTAATAACTTCTTTACAATTGTTGCGAGCTTTGCTGTAGGCAGAAAATGAAACTGAAGAATTAGAAACAAGCCAATTACGATATGCAACATTATTCTCTTCAACAGCCTTAGCACATTTATTCGAAAACCAAGGTTTAGATAAAGTACGAGATTTTAAAGTGGAGTGTGGGATAAAAGATTCCATTCCTGCAAGAATAATTTCACTGACACGATCTGAGCAAACGTTGACATCAGAAGCTTTGAAACAGTAATCCAACCAAGGAAAAGAAGAAAAGAAGTCTCGCAGGTCATCCCATTTTGCATTTTTGTAATGCCAAACAACATGAGGTTGGGAATAGCCATGAGATAAAGGTTCCATTGGAGAATTGACAATCACCAAGTTGTGATCTGAAGTGCCTAAAGGACCTCTCACTTCGACCGTGTACTTAGAAGGGTTGTTTGTGAGAAAAAGATCAAGCATATTGGCTGTATGATTAGGATTGTCCGGTAAATGAACAATCTGTGCATTAGTAATTGCAATCTGTGCATTAGGTCATTAGTAATTGCAAAAGCCTCAGCATCTCGACCAGCTGGGTCGGTGTGACTAGAAAACAGAAGCCAGCTGGAGTTGTGAACATTAAAATCACCAAGGAAAATTACCTCACTGTTAGGAAAGTTGGACTGGAGAAAGTCAAGTTGCAAAGAGATTGTTATTTGGTTTTTAGGACCATTAGCAACTAAGGCCATATTGCTCCTGGGATATGCGGTGGTCATTCCCGGACCTTACTGCATCCTGTGTTTGGTAGTTTTTTTTTTTTTTTGGTAGTTGTTGGCGCATCGGCTTGTGACCATATTGCACCTCCCAAGGTTTTTTTTTTTTTTTTTTTTTGCAGTACTTTGATCCAAGCCCGAGGCAGGATTCAAACCCGTGACCTTTGGGTTGCCAGGCAGGCACTTTACCCACCTGGCTAGCCTGGTCGGCTGTTGTTTGGTGGTGACGGTCTCAAACCCTGGTCTAATAAAGAAGCGTGTACTAAGCACTGCTGCTGCTTCCCACCTGGCTACGGAGGCGCCGTTGCAAAGAGAGGAAGTCAAAGAGCTCCAAGTGATTAGTGGAGTTGGGAGAATGGTAGAGACAACAGATGAATTTGACACAATGAGGTAGAGACATTTTAAGCCAGAGAAGATCAAAGAGAGGATATTCCAAATTGCCAAGTCTCTGACAGGGAATATCAGAATGGACATATGCACAAGTACCACCTTCGAGGCAAAAGGAATCATACAACGAACAATTTGGGCATCTGAGATGAGCAGTAGTTGAATCAACCGATAACAGAGATTCTGTCAGAAAAAGTACATGGGGTTTGGCACACTGCAAGTGGAAGTGGACATCGTTGAGATTAAACTGAGACCACGTATATTTGTAAAATGAATTAGGAAGTGCTTGGGAGGTTTAGATTTTTTCACAGATAAGCTTGCTCTATTAGTTTGACAATTCATGGTGTATTCAATAGTAAGAAAAAGTGGGTGGGAAAACTGTATGAAGTAATGAAATTTTTGGATATGGCGTATACATGGTAAGAATATACCCAGATGCTTGACATAACTTGGACTCGACAATGCTTCTCGTATACACACTACTCGGACTTCCTTCAGTCACTATGTGGCAGAGTAGAGGTAGCAAGATTATACACTAGCTGATCCGGAAGCCTCCTAGAGTTACCAATAGATTCGGTCCGATGTACTAACTAGTGGCTGGCCTGCAAACACTGTTTTAGAGCTGTACCCTCAAAATATAAGGAATATTGGATCTTGCCACGATGTTCATCATAACCTCAAAAGTCATCAATCATACTGCATGATGGAAGGGTTGACCGAAACTTAGCTCTAGAGACTAAACATGGGTTCCACCACTTCAAGCCTCCAACAAGCAAAGTGGTGGTAATGCACCGGTTGATGAGTCATCAACCTTAACTTGGACCTTAACTCTGATATACTTTCATTGATATCATTGATAAATACACAAAATAACAATGGGCCCAGCACCAAACCTTGGGGGACTCCACTAATAACATTAGTCCATGTAGAGCAATGCCGATTTATTACCACTCTCTGCCATTTCCCACTCAACCATCACTTTATCCATTGCAGTAACTTAATGCCATACTGTCCAATATGTACAGCAGTCTTCCATGTGCAAAAATATCAAAAGCTTTCCTGAAATCCAAGTATATGATATCAAAATTATTTTTTGCATCCAGTTCCTTTGTGACCACATCGTAGTATTCAATCAAATTGGTCAGAGAAGACTTCCCCTTAACAAACACATGCTGTGTCTGAATTATTGCTGCAGTCTTGTGTAGGTGATCCTGTATCATCTCTTTAACGAGTGACTCCATTGTTTTTCCAGGAACAGAAGTTAAACTAACAGGTCTATAATTATATGTGTCACCATTTGAACCCCCTTTGTGAATTGGGGATACATTTGCACATCTCAAGTCCATGTGGACCTCCCCTGATTAAGGATGCTTTCATAATTATGGCTAAGGATTTGATTACTTCCTTTGCTGCACCCTTTATTATAACTGGATAGATGCCATATGCCCCAGGTGCCTTTCTTATGCTTAACTTCAACAATTTCTCCTCCACTTTGCTCTATTATTACAAAATCACTTAGCTCCCTTTTAAAGTTTGATAAACTCCTGGCATCCCCCTCCTTGAATAACTCCTTATGTGTGAATGTAGATGTAAAATACTCATTTAGTTTATCAGTTACTTGAGCAGGATAATCAATAGTCGAACCATCTATGTTAGGTGGACCAATCTGATTCATCCCCTTCTTTCTTGAGTTTACATAAGTAAAGAACTCTTTGCTGTTTTTCTTTGCATCCTTTGCCAAAGATTTCTCATAATCTGCCTTTGCCGGACTAATCTCCTTTGTGACTTGATTTCAGACTAGCTTATATCTGGCATAGGCTTCCGTGTCGCCTCCTAATTTATATGCATCTCATGCATTTTTCTTCTCTGCCACGAGCCTCATTAATTCATCAGACATCCATTTAGCCCTGAACCTTGAACAGTATTTCTTAGTTGGTATGAAAAGCCTAGTAGCCGCCAAGAATAAGTCCCCGAAGGCTTCCCATTTAGAATTCACCATTGATAATATCATCAGTTGAATCCACTGTACAGAATTTTAAAACTGTCTGAGACCACTGTAGTCACCTTTATGAAAACAAAAACCCTTCCCTTTACCCTTGAGGGTAATTACATCTTTAAGTAAATCCCACATCAGTACACTGATCACTGTCACCTAGTGGTTCCTTTATCTACAAATTCTTAATGTATGAATAATCACTGCTGATAATCAGTTCATGATGATTGCTCCCACTGGTTGCTCCCTTAAACATGGTACTGTAGAAAACAATCCTTCAATAAATCCACAAAAGTCTTGCTAATATGCGAGCGACCAATCCACAAGTTCCAGTCAATATGTGAAAAGTTACAATCCCCCATTACAAGATATTCTGATCCATTCAATTTCATTGCACAACTGGTCATTGGCCATTAACATATTCCTACTCTCATTTTCCCTTTCCCAGTGTTTATGTCAAACCAAACAGACTCAACATTGCACTGTCCACCCATGTCAACTGAATGCACTTCCATATGTTTGCTGCTTATATCTGTGTGGCAACATGTCTCTGATATCCGAACAATATCTGCTTTCAATGTCTTGATCTGCACTTCAATTTCATCAATTTTATTTACTATACTTCTAGCATTAGAATATATGCAACTATACATGCACTTGTTCTTACTCTCAGTTAACCTAACACAGCCAACGTGTTTACTTGTTCCATGATAGGTGGAACAGGACCAGGGTATGTCTGCCAGGGGCAAAAGTTGATGATGTTGTAGAGCAGATATTATCTTTTCAGGGCACAAAAGGTGATATTGTTGTACACGTTGGAACTAATGACATTAAGAAATCTGCAGATTTACTCAAGTACAGGTCAATGTTGAAAAAAGGTCCCAAGTTAGGGTTGAATGTGAAAGTGTCTGCAATTCTGTCCAGACACGATAGGAGGGAGTATATGATGAGAGCCTTGTCAATCAATTCGGCCCTGAAGAGATTGTGCAATGCTCAAGGGGTAGAATGTTTTTTAACCTAGTCTGTGATTGTTGACAGGAGCGACTGCTTCTACAGAGATGGGATACACTTAAATAGAAAGGGTGCGAGAAAATGTGCTGATGCTATCAAGGCAGTGTTAGATGGGTCGGAAAACTGCTAGCGTGGGTGGCCACAGGCAGAGCCAAAAGTGATTCTTGCACGGCTTCTATTAGAATGGGCAGCAGACTGGAAAGCAAAGTAATGAAGATTTTTCCAGGACTACTGAGAGTCATGGTGGAACAAGTAAATACATGGGCTGTGTTAGGGTGGCTAGGAGCAGGAACAGGTGCATCTATACTTGCATGTACACCAATGCTAGGAGTATAGTTAATAAATTTGATGAGCTTGAAGTGCTAGTGAAGACATCAATGGCAGATATTGTTCGGATATCGGAGACGGTGTCACAGATATAGACAGTGCAGAGTTGAAATTTGGGGAGTACAACATGTATAGGAAGGATAGACGAGGAGGAGGGGTTATGGTGTTAGTTAAGAAACACAAAATCTAAGGAAATGCATCCAATTGATATTGATGGACAATGCAGTGTTGAGTCTGTTTGGTGTGAAATAATCACTGGGAAAGGAAAAATGAGGGTAGGTGTGTGTTATAGGCCTAATGAACCTGATGAGTATAATGAGCATTTGTGCAGAGAAATAGTGGGCCAGTAAATCAGAATGTCTTATAATGGGAGATTTTAACTTTCCAGATATTGACTGGAACTTGTGGGTTGGTCACTCGCACACTAGCAAGACTTTTGTGGATTTATTGGATGACTGTTTTCTACAGCAACATGTTCGAGAGGCAACCAGAGGGAGAAATACTCTTGATCTGATTATCAGTAGTGATTCTTCATGCATTAAGAATCTGCAGATAAAGGAACCACTGGGCTACAGTGATCACAATGTATTGATGTGGGAATTATTTAAAGATGTAACTACCATCAAGGCTAAAGGGAAGGGCTTTTGCTTTTGTAAATGTGACTACAGTGGTCTCGGACAGTTTTTAAATTCTGTACAGTGGGATCAACTGATGATGTTACCAACAGTGAATTTTAAATGGGAAGCCTTCGGGGACTTAAATTTGGAGGCTACTAGGCTTTTCATTCCAACTAAGAAATACTGTTGAAGGTTTAGGCATAATTGGATGTCAGATGAATTAATGAGGCTAGTGGCAGAGAAGAAGAATGTATGGGATGCATATAAAGTATCAGGCGATACAGAAGCCTATGGCAGGTATAAACTAGACTGTAATCAAGTCACAAAGTAGGTTAGGCAAGCGAAGGCAGATTATGAAAAATCTTTAGCAAAGGAAAATAGCAAGGAGTTCTTTTTCTTATGTAAACTCTAGAAGGAAAGGGATGAATCAGATTGGACCACTTAACATAGATGGGTTGACTATTGATGATCATGCTCACGTAGCTGATAAACAATGGGTATTTTACATCTACATTCACACATGAGGAGTTAATTCAATGAAGGGAGTGCCAAAAGTTTATCAAATGCTTTTGATGCCAAAAGTTTATCAAATGGGAGCCAAGCGATTTTGTAATAACTGAGAGCAAAGCAGAGGAGAAATTGTTGAAGTTAAACATAAGGAAGGCACCTGGGGTGGATGGGATCTATCCAGTTATATTAAAGGAGGCAGCAAAGGAACTAAGCAAACCTTTAGCCATAATTACGATAGCTTCCATGGATTCAGGGAAGGTCCACATGGACTGGAGGTGTGCAAATGTATCATCAATTCACAAAGGAGGTTCAAAAGGTGACAAAAGTAACTACAGACCTGTTAGATTAACTTGTGTTCCGGGGAAAATAATGGAATCACCGATTAAAGAAGCATTGCAGGATCATCTAGACAAGACTGCAGTAATAGTTAAGACATGGCATGGGTTTGTCAAACGGAGGTCTTGTCTGACAAATTTGATTGCTTACTATGATGTGGTCACAAAGGAACTAAATGGCAAAAAAAATTTTAATATCATATACTTGGATTTCAGGAGAGCTTTTGATACTGTTGCACATGGAAGACTGCTGTACAAATTGGAGAGGTATGGATGGCATCAAGGGTACACTGCTACAATGGATAAAGGGATGGTTGAGTGGGACACAACAGAGAGTGATAATCAATGGAAACTGCTTTTCATGGACAAGTGTTATTAGTGTAGTTCCCCAGGGTTTGGTGTTGGGCACTTTATTGTGTTGTATATTTATCAATGATATTGATGAAGGTATATCAGGTTTAATGTCCAAGTTTGCAGATGATACAAAGGTCGGCAGGGTTGTTAACGACAGTAATGACAGAATGCTACTGAAAATGGATCTAGATGAGTTGGGAAAATGGACTGAGAAGTGACAACTGGAGTTTAACATTGACAAATGCAAAGTACTGCATATGGGTAGCAATAACCGAAGAGAAACCTAGGAACTGGGTGGTGCTGCACTCAGGGTAGTGTCAAGTGAAAAAGAACTGGGGGTAATTGTGCAGCCAAATATGAAGTTCGCTGAGCAGTGCAGGTCATGGAGTCTTGTCAATGATATATAGGAATTTTGCTAGCAGGGACAGGGAGGTGATAATCCCATTATACAAGGCAATAGTCAAGCAACACCTAGAGTACTGTGTACAGTTCTGGAGGCCTCATTTAGGAAAGATGTAGAGTTGCTAGAATGAGTACAAAGAAAGGGGAACAAAGGAGTGCCCTTACCAAGAAAGGCTTAATTTCTGCAAATTGCAGTGCCTGGAGAGTAGGCACCTGCGAGGTGATCTGATTGGGGTGTATAAGGCGTTGAATGGTTTGAGCAAGCTGAATGCTGATGGGATTCTTCCTCTTGCTTTGATTATGAACCTGAGGGGGCACAGTTTCAAATTGAGGAAAGATAGTTGTAGAATAGATGTGCAGAAATTTGTCTTTAGCCAGTGGGTTGGTGGAACAATCTTCTGTTGCGGAAGCTAATAGCCTAAGCAAATTTAAAGCTGAGCTGGCCAGGCATTTGGAACGAATGGAGGGATGAAATGGGAGGATTTTTTTTTTTTTTTGGCTGATGCTGCATAAGCTTGCTTTCTTGCATCATATGCCTCTACTAAAGCTAATGATGACTCCCGGCAATTCTTGTAGCCCCCAGCAACTTGCTTTCTAAGCTACTGTTCCTTACTATAGAAGCAGTGCAAGAATCACTTTTGTCTCTGGCTGCGGCTACTCTTAATCTTTTTCTTTTGTGAATCCCCCCAATCTAGCAGTTTTCGACCCACCTAATACTGCCTCAATAGTATCAGCAAATATTCTTGCATCCTTTCTATTTAAGTGTATCCCATCCCTGTAGAAACAGTCTCTCCTGTTAGTGAGCACAGACTGAAAAAAAATTCTACCCTGTGAGCCTTACACAATCTCTCCAGGGCAGAATTGATTGACAAGGCTCTCATCATATACTCCCTCCAATCGTGTCTGTGGAGAATTGCAGACACTTTCAAATTTAACCCTAACTCGTGACTTTTTTCCAGCATTTCCTGTACTTGTTAAGTGAATCTGCATATCTCTTACTCTTAAGGTCATTAGCGTAGGTGGTAGATGACTTTCATCAACCGGTGAAATACCACCACTTTGCTTATTGGAGGCTTGAAGTGGTGAAACCCATGTTTAGTCTCTAGAGCAAAGTTTCTGGCATCCCCATCCCCCATACTTCTCCTTCAACCCATGCACGGTACTAAGTACTATAGGTTATGATACCTTTCGTGTTTGGGGTTTTCATAAAAAAAAAAAAAAGTGGCAACGTGTACATCATAGAACTGTATCTCTCTAGTACTTTACAAGTTAGCTTAGTCTGTAAGTACATTTCCAGTAAACCAAGAAAATCTCAAATGACTTTTTTTTTGATAAATTACAAAACATCAACTACAAAATGACTTTGAAGACATTGTTTGACACTAAACTCTCGAATTAGAATCTGCCAGTAAATCAGAATGTTTACAAATGGGAGACAGACTTCCCAGATATTGATTAAAGCTTGTGGGGGGGGTTGTCACTCACATAGCAGTAGAACCTCACTGGATTTATTGGATGGGATGACTGCTTTCTTAATGCATAGGATGCATATAAATTATCAGGTGACACAGAAGCATATGGCAGATATTAACTAGTCTGTAATCAAGTCACAAAGGAGGTTAAGGCAGATTACGAGAAATCTTTGGCAAAGGATGCAAAGAAAAACAGCAAAGAGTTCTTTACTTATGTAAACTCTAGAAGGAAAGGGATGAATCAGATTGTTCCACTTAACATAGATGGTTTGACTGTTGATGATCATGCTCAGGCAGCTGCATCTACATTCTTTTTGCATCTACATTCACACATGAGGAGTTATTCAAGGTGAGGAATGCCAGAAGCTTATCAAACTCTAATAGGGAGCTAAGTAATTTTGTAATAACTGAGAGCAGAGTGGAGGAGAAATTGTTGAAGTTAAATATAAGGAAAGCACCTGGGGTGGATGACATCCATCTAGTTATATTAAAGGAGGCAGCAAAGAAAGTAAGAAAACCCTTAGCCATAATTATGAGAGCTTCCTTGGACTCATGGGAGGTCCCCCATAGACTGGAGGTGTGCAAATGTGTCCCCAATTCACAAAGGAGGTTCAAAAGGTGACACAAGTAACTATAGACCTGTTAATTTAAGTTGTGTTCAGGGGAAATTATGGAGTCACAGGTTAAAGAAGCATTGCAGGATCATCTAGACAGGATTGCAGTAATAGTTAAGAGAGCATGGGTTTGTTAGAGGGAGGTTTTGTCTGACCAATTTGATTGATTGCTATGATGTGATTACAAAGGAACTAGATGCAAAAAATTAATTTTGATATATAATATACTTGGATTTCAGGGAAGCTTTTGATACTGTTGCACATGGAAGACTGCTGTACATATCGGAGTGGTATTGCATTAAGGGCAAGTTACTGCAATGGATAAAGTGATGGTTGAGTGGGAGATGGCAGAGAGTGGTAATAAATGGACATTGCTCTACGTGGACTAATGTTATTAGCAGAGTCCCCCAACGTTTGGTGCTGGGTCCATTGTTATTTTGTGTATTTATGAATGATATCAATGAAAGTATATCAATGAAGGGTTAAGGTCCAAGTTTGCAGATGATACAAAGGTTGGCGGGATTGTTAATGACAGCAGAGACATTATGCTACTACAACAGAATCTAGAAAAGTTAGGCAGATGGGCTGAGAAGTGGTAACTGAAGTTTAACATTAACAAATGCAAAGTACTCCATGTGAGTAGCAGTAACCCAAGAGAAATGTACCAACTGTGTGGTACTACACTCAGTGAGGTGGAGAGTGAATAATACCTGGGGATAAATGTGCAGTCAGATATGAAGTTCACTGAGCAGTGCAGACAGGCTGCCAGAGCAGGTTATGGAGTCTTGTGAATAATATATAGGAATTTTTCTAGCAGGGACAAGGAGGTGATTATCCCGTTGTAGAAGGCAATGGCCAGGTCACACCTTGAATACTGTGTACAGGTCTGGAGGCCTCATTTTAGGAAGGATGTAGAGTTGCTAGAACAAGTACAAAGAAGTGAAACAAGATTAGCATTAGCATTAGTAGAGGCATATGATGCAAGAAAGCAAAGCTTATTCAGCATCAGCCAAAAAAAAAAAAAAAAAAACACACCACTCCCATTTCACCCCTCCGTTCGCTCGAAATACACCTGTCCAGTTGAGCCTTAAATTTGTTTAGGCTATCAACTTCAACAACAAGTGATGGAAGTCAGTTCCACCAACCAACCACCCGCTGGCCAAAGGCAAATTTCCGCACATCTATCCGACATCCGTCCTTCCTCAATTTGAATTTATGCCCTCTGAGCTGATTATTCTGAGCAAGATGAAGAATCCCATTGGCATTGAGTTTGGTGAGGGAACAAAGGGGTGCTCTTACCAAGATAGGCTTAAGTTCAGCAAACAGCACCATCTGGAGGCTAGGCACCTGCAAGACAATCTGATTGAGGTATATAAGGCCTAGAATGGTTTGAGCAGGCTCAGTGCTGACAGGATACTTCCACTTGCTCAGATTAAGTACCTGAAGGGGACATGGATTCAAACTGTGGAAAGACAGTTGTAGAATAGATGTGCAGAAATTTGCCTTTAGCCAGCGATTAGTTGCTGGAACAATCTTCCATATCACGTTGTGGAAGGTGATAGCTTAAATAAATTGAAGGATGAGCTGGACAAGCAATTGGAGTGAATAGATGAGTGAAATGTTTTTTTTTTTTTTTTTTATTGGCTGATGCTACATAAGCTTGCTTTCATGCATTGTATGCTTCTGCTAATGCTACACGAACATATTAAAGAGGTAACAAGGGGAAAGCAATACCCTTGATCTGATTATCATTTGTAACTCTTTATGCGTTAATAATCTGCAGATAAAAGACCCACTAGGTGGCAGTGATCACAGGGAAGTGATGTGGGATTTATATAAAGATGTAAATACTGTTAAGAGTAAAGGAGAAGAGATTTTGCTTTCTGTAAAAGTAACTACAATGGTCTTAGACAGTTTAATTCCTTTCAGTGGACTGACTGATAATGTTACTAAATGCAAATTCTAAATGGGAGGCATTTAGGAAAGTAATTGTTAGAACCATACTGCTCGTACCACCTAACAGATACTGTCCAAGGGTGCTGGGGACAGTACTACACTCAAGGTTACAACCTAAATGTATGACAGATGAACTAATGAGACTACTGACAAAGAAGAAAAAATGCATGGGATGATTATAAATTTTCTGGGGACATAGAAACATGCAATAAGTACCAACTAGTCTGCAGTAAAGTCAGAAAGGGTGTTAGGCAGGTGAGGGCAGATTACAAAAGGTCTTTGACTAAGAAAAGTACCAGAGTTTTTTGTTTATGTTAACACTACAGGAAAAGGAAGGAACCACACTAATCCACTAGAATGAATGG
This sequence comes from Mastigoproctus giganteus, assembly GCF_048544385.1. Taxonomy (NCBI): domain Eukaryota; kingdom Metazoa; phylum Arthropoda; class Arachnida; order Uropygi; family Thelyphonidae; genus Mastigoproctus; species Mastigoproctus giganteus. Next base: position 136,547,687 of record NC_143580.1, read on the forward strand.
CATAACTTTTGGTGATCCTGTTCTGGCTGCTGATAAACTTAAAATATATTTTGCATCTATGTTTATGAATGAAGAAGTATTTAAGACCCCTGCAGTTCAGGGAATCTATCCAATAGGTGATGTGCAAATATCCCCCCTTTTCATAAAGGAGGATCAAACAACAAAGCGAGCAACTATAGAACTGTAAGCTAGACTTTTGTTTCAAGGAAAATAATATAGCCACCAATCAAAGAAGTAATGCAAGATCATTTTGACAGAATGCAGTTATACAGAAATAACAGCATGTACACTTAGATTTCAGTAAAGCTTTTAATACTGTTCTACATGAAACACTGCTGTACAAATTAGATCAGTGTGGCATTAGAAGCAAGTTACTACATGGATAAAAGGAAGGTTGAGTGACAGAAAGGAGAAAGCAGTTATTAACAGGTACTGCTCTTCTTGGCCTAATGTTATTAGCAGAATCCCTCTGGGTTCAGTGCTGGAACCTTATTATTTTTAATATTTATTAATGATACTGATGAAGACATATAAACTGTCTGTTTTCATATTATAGAAAGGTTGTTAGGGTGGCTACTGAGAGTAATCAGAGTATGCTACTGCAACAAGAACTGTAAAACTGGAAAAATTAGGTAGGTTATGAAGTCGCAAAATGACAATCAAGGTTTAACATTGAAAAATGCAAGGTACCTGCAGAACCCCAGAATAACATACCAATTGGGTGGTACTACACTCAAGGCAGTGGAGAAAGAATAAGACCTGAGATAACTGTACAGTGTGATGTGAAGTTTTGTCAGAAGCATAAACAGGCTTATGGGGGTTCTATATCATTGCCTTACACAATGGTGATTGTCCCTTTGTATAAGGCAATGGGTCGGTCACATCTAGAGTACTGCATACAGGTCTGGAAATTTCGTTTTAGGGAGGATGTGGATCTGTTGGAATGGATACAGAGAGGCGAAACTAAATTAGTCAGGGACATACAAGGATACTCTTACCATAATTCGGTCATCTGATCCTGCCTCCAAAACTAAAAAAGTACCTCAGTCTGGAATATTGGTTGCTCAGGTGGATGAACAGGGTGGTGGGTCACCCTTTTACTAACTCTAGATTCATCCTCCAAGATAATCTAGGGACCACTCCCTGGAGACTTCTCATCACGACAAGAAATGCTCTCATGCTAGCATGGCTTATCACAGGCCGAACTGAAGCTCTATCTATATCCCCATTAATCTCTGGTCCAAAGAAGACAAGAGGTGAACGCCATGACTCCTGCCACCCTCTGTGGTTTACACTTACAAACATTGATTCCCTTAGGGGCATGTTTCCGGCCAACTGTCCCCAAATGGGCATGAACCCTGATAAGTTCTGTGAGGACAAGCTCTACAGAAAGGAATGCCTCAAGAACTGCTACCAAATATTGAACCTGTGACGATCAACCTGGTATTTTTGCCTGCTGCATTTTTATTTTTTTTATTTATATTTTATTAATTTATTCATTTTTTAATTTTTTTTTAACTCCTGATGTCTATTGCTGTAAACTTTGTTTTTATTTCAAGTGTATGCAAGTTCAATTCTGTAAATATCTCTGGTCGAGCATGCATGTACTCTTGTACATGTGGTTCCTCGTACCTCAGTTGTAAATCTCTCGCCCTCCTGGCACACTGCTGTCCCAGGGTGACCCACATATTCTTGTGGTTAATAAAAGGATAATAATAATAATAATAATAATAGACTGAGTTCTGCAAACTGCAGCACCTGGAAACTAGGCACTTGAGAGGGAACCTTATTGAAGTGTGTAAGGCCTTAAGTGGATTGAGTAAATTAAATGCAGATGCCATCCTAACTCTTGCTCATATGTTTCACATAAGAAACATAAATTTAAATTGTGCAAAAATTTGCTTTCAGCCAAAGAGGGATTAACTATTGGAATAATATCTTCCAGCTAGTGTTGTAGACATAGGTAGTTTGAATAAATTTAAGGAAGAATTAGACAAATTATTAGAGGGGATAGACAGGTTTTATTTTTATTATTTATTGTTATTAAGTTATTTCTCCCTGATAGGGGGAATTCCACCCTGTGGCAGGTACTAGTATCAAGAGCACAGGGTGATTGGTATGTGCAACTGTTATTACTGTTGGTTGAAGAACTCTGACTATCCTTCATGTGTTCAGGATTGTGGCTTTCTGGAATTCCTCGTAGGTGTTTTATTTTTTTTATTTTATTTTATTTTTTTGCTGATGCTGTATAAACTTGCTTCCTTGTATCTTTTGTCACTAATAATACTAAAAGAAGACAATGTGCTCACTGGCTTCAAAAAACAATTATGCTTAAAACAAATACTGTGCAAAAATGCCGATGAGTGATGCACTGCTCCCTTCAAACATGCTGTTATCTCTGTGCACAAATCTCCAAAAAAAAAATGTTCATGCATGAAAGGTCCATTTACACTATTCTTTGTACAGATGGCCCAACACTTTACTATTGATTATAAGATCATATGATTGTGATCAAAAACAATCTTTTTTCCTGACACCTTTTGCAGACTTATTATCCATTTCTCAAAACATGGCTACTAAATGAAGAATTTATGAATGATGGCAATGCAATTCTGGGAAACCAATGCTTAAAAATATCCCATTATAAAGAGAATGTTAGTTTTTGTTTTATTTTAAACTCATGGCATTAGTAGGTTTAACTTTAACACCAAACCTCAGTCCCCACATATGACAGGAATTTTACAAAATATTAATCAGATAAATACATGACAAAGCTTCAAATTATTTTCACTAAATAACAATAACATTTTCTTGCTGATTACCTGTAATAGGAAGAATTTACTATTAATTGAAGAGAACTAAGAGCAATTTTCTGATAATTGTGCATTACATGTGAAGTCAGTGAAATAGCATTTAATTTGCAACTCCATTTTTGGATCATTTAAATGAGTCACTGAGCACAAAATAAAACTAGTTTTTAATTTTCATAAATATGAGTATAAACATTTTTCATTTGTGATCATATATAAAGGAAGATATGTCCATACAATAATAGGGCATGAATATACAGAATTGTGCAAAAGGTAACAGTGGAAATTCACATGTACATTGTAACTTGAGTTTTATACAGAGCTTGGTCAGTCAGGTATTTCAGTTATGTTTGAGCAAAATCAGATGGGACCTGGCTTTTAATATACATTCTTTTATAAACAAATAAGTTGTTCAGTTTCATTTTACATCAGATACAATTAAGTACCCTAAAAAGTAAATCTGTTCATTGGGAAAAAAATAAAATTCACTTTCTTTCTCTTTCTAACAAAATAAATCATAGTAAAATACACTATCCTACCAAAAGTCATGGAATACTCATCTAATTTTCTGCAATTAGATGACTACAAAATATACAAATATCTTGGTCTATGAAAACAATCAGCAGCTAGCCCAAAAATCATTTCACATGTATATACTGAACAACGTACCCAGGAAAAGAGCTAACAGAGTTTGAGAGGGGAAAATGTCCGTGCATACTATTGTTCTGGAATTAAACATTCCCATGATTCAGCATGTTGAACTGGCAACCTGCTAAATCAACCTATTGTGGTGCAAGGCACACTGAACATGGACACTGAACCAATGGAAAGTTCTTTTGTTGAGTGCAAAAGTCATACTAAATGCTATTCCACTCTGATGGAGGTGTCTGGGTGTGATGGATACCTGGAGGTGGTTTACTACATGTGTGTGTGTGTGTGTTATCCCAAGTATGATATAGATATTCATCCTAGGATTTTTCTTTCTATAGATTTTGTTTAGGTTGCCTGTTATACATCAACATTTTATGACTGCCACAAGAAAGATACTGTTGCAGACTTTTTACATCTTCAGAACTGCTGAGTTCATTACAACACTGTCGCTTGTATGCCAAGTATAACTTGGCAAATATAACAAAGTATGCCAAGTATAACTTGGCATACTTTGTTATATTTCATGCTTCCTTGTGTGCTTGTCAGTTCCCCAGCCAAGAAGAACTGTACATCAATTCTTTCTCTTTCATTATAGCATCTGGTAGGGTCTCACACTGAAACTGACTGAACTGATGCTATTAAAACATCTATTTCTTTATCAACACCAAGAAGTACTGAAAACTTACTGGTAAAAACTTTTGATTTTACCAGTAAGAAAAAGAAGCCGGTATAGCAGATTTGGTGCAAATGGCATTGGAGGTAAAATCAAATCAATTCAGATGATGATATCACAGATGAAAATTCTAAACTTCCAAATTTTACACTAAAAAGCATAGGGGAAGGCACAAAGTTAGCCGAGAAATTAACCTTATTTTTTTTAATGCAGATTCTTGAATGAAAGAAGTCCAAAGTTCAAATGGGAGCTTCAAAAATGCTTCCATACGATGAAATTCACAAAGATTTATCAATCAGAAGCAAACAAACCCATTACTGATTTTTTAAAGAGAGCAGAAGATACACGAAATCTAGAATGGTGTATTTTGTTAGTTTTGTTAATGAAATTAACAAATTTCATTAAAATGAAATTAAAATAGTATTTTCGTTAGCTTTTGGAATGTAAACCCACTTTTTGTACTTTTTCTTAGTCCCATATAACACAGTTTTGCACAACATGACATTTTACAGGAACCTAATAACCATGTTATACAGGGTTACCTGTATATAAAAGTGGTTCTAAGAGCAGCAAAGTGGGTAACTACAGGCCAGTCAGTCTGACTTCAGTGGTAGAGAAAATCATGGCATTAGTGATAAAGATTGACAAGACACTGGATCAATTTAGATTCTAAAGGAAACTGCACAACATGGTTTTGTAGATTTAAAAATATGTTTAACTAATCTGGTTATCTTCAGCAGAAGTCATCTTAACCAACTTGCCAGATCAATCAACATTCTCCATCTTTCCTCTTTAAACCATACCATTTGATGCTCACAGCACATTTCAATGTGCCATGGGTATACATGCTGAATACCATGCATGGACCACCAGCATGCTTGCAGTGAGTATAGTACACCATGCCTACCTGTTGAGTTGTATATTTCCTGAGAGGTCAGCATGTGTGTGTGTGTGTGAGCTTTGTAAAGACTCTACAGATACGAGTTTCTAAAATAAATTGCCATTGAATTAGGTGTGGACAAGATAGCTGTAAAAAGACTGGAAAAAATTATAAAAAAAATCTAGGATTTTGCCCCCCCCCCCTTTTTTTTACAAGAGTACTAAGTTCTCACCCGACTTTAAAGTTCAAATTACAGATGCTTGAAGGTTAAGAAAAATGTCATGGTATCTACAGCTGGGGAGAGGGGGATTATGCACATAAATTGTAAAGAGGAGATGAACCTGTTGCTCAAAAATTTACAGAACATTTATGATCATTTATCAACAGAGAAAAATTTACTGGAGATCAATTCTACAATATGAATGAAAAAGGTCTAAATTATAATATGTTACCTTCAAAAATGATGGGGGGGGGGGGGGGGAAGCAGAGCTCACTGCACCAGTATAAAAAACATCCAAAAAGAGAATCATGGCAGCCACCTATAGCAATGCAACTGGAGCACGCAAATTGCACTTTCTGTTGTTGGTAAATCAATTAATCCTAGAACTATTAAAAAATATAAATTCTTGATTGCAGAAGGTAAAGAAAGCCAACAAGAGAACCAGAGGGAAACTTCCGGTAACTTACCAGAAAAATTGGTTTGTCACTACTGCACTCATTGCTCGGTAAACAGATGGTAGGTGTTATCGATCTGGATCAGAAGTTGAGAACAATATATTGATTGACAGGTAGGCATGGCAAACAATGTACTGATTGGTGTGTGAACACAACAGATGATAACATTGGTTTAGTCTCACTTGTCCTAATCTCAGAAGCACTAATGGTCACTTGCTCCAATGAACACCTTCTATAATGGCGAAAAAAGGCCAGGTTACTCCACTCCCATGGAAGCTTGAACTCCTCCCAAAGTGGAGGCGTAACCTGACCTTTTTTCTTTAGAATCCTGGGTAGACTAGTGAATAAATTGTTTGTTAACAAAATATTAATTTTTTATTACTGTATTTTTTGTTGTTGTTATTTTTGTTTATTTTTAAAGACACTTGCACAGATACACATGTATCATAACATCAATCAATACCTCAGTAGCTGCTGTTGTTGTTACTGCTATTGGGTTTAACGACACAAGGGCTACTAAGGCCAAATCGTGTCTGTTCATCGTTTATTCGCAAGCATATCGTTAGAGATGTTAAATTATATGCTTCTGTACAAGCCAATATGTTTTAGATACAATAAAAGTTCTTCAACATTTGCTTCATTTCCTAAGAAATGACATAAATCGGGTGATATATTCAATGTAGGGTGATTGAAAAGTGTTTTACCAGATGGTTGAATGTAAGGGACAATTAACCAGAAAATGACAGACCATCAGATGCATCTAACAGGATGAGCACTGAGGTGAGTTTCTCCCAATAATAGGAAGAGATGAGTATGATGAGTGTGTCCAATTCTGAGTCTTTCCAGTACCACTTCCTCTAGTCTGTTTCATCAGAAGCCAGAGAGCCACAGCTTTGGATCTTCTTTATCTAGTAAAGTTTATTGTTGGTGTTACTTTTCCAGATCTGTGCCCATTTATTGTAGCATGCTTTGCATATGACAGACTTATAGTCAGTGTAAGGAAACTGAAGATGTTGTGAGAGAGCAGGTTGAGGATGTTTAGCGACAAAGTCAGCACTTTCATTTCCTAGAATGCCAGAATGGCCAGGGATCCAGCAAAAACTGATTCAATAATTGGATACACTACAGGAGAATATCTGGGAATGAATCTGTTTCAATGTAGGATGAGAAGAGGAGAAATTCTTCCCTATAGAAGAGACAGCACTGACAGAGTCTGTGTAAATTATGGCAGATGAAATGGAAAGCTCAGTAATCTTACTAAGTGCTAACTTAATGGAATATAATTCAGCTGTGAAGACGCTGAATTGGTGACAAGCGGGATTGGTGTATTGTTTATTTGCAGTTCAGGATGGAGAGCTCTTTTGTTGCAAAAGTGAGTGACAATGCATTTCTTTTCTGATAGTCTAACTGTTCCGTGAAGTCCAGGATTCTATTTTAGTTATGGCAAGTTGGAGCTGCGTTCAATGGAATTCATACTTTGATGTTGACAGGAAATGGTAAGGTCATCTGCATACATATAAATTTGAACAGTTTTTGGGATATCTTGTGTCATGCTGATTACTCAGATTGAAAATAGTGTTGGACTAAGTATCAATCCCTGCATGTGAGATGCAGAGAGTATGTTTTTATACCATACCTGAAAAGAATGCATTTGTAGAAATTTTGAATTATTTTCGGCAAATGGCCCCATAAGCCCCAGAAGGTAAAGGTCCATAATAATCCCACGATGTCACGTAGTGTCAAATGCCTTTTCAAGATCTAAGTTGACCATGACTAGGTGTTGTTTCATGACAAAGGCATTGCAGATATGAGATTCAGCTTTGATAAGCACGTCCAGCATTGATCTATTCTTCTGAAATCCATACTGATGAGTTGGAATGAGATTCTCTGACTCCAGGATGTAAGTGAGACTAGTATGAACCACCCTTTCAAAAATTTTTCCCATGTAGCTCGTATGAGATATTGGCCTGTAATTTTCAACACAGGAAGGATCTTTTCCTGGTTTTGGTAGGACGATAATAAACGAATGGCACCAGGAAGAAGGATAGGCATTTTCAGAGAAGTTCCGATTATAAAAAATTAATAGGGTTCTTAAGTCTCCAAGCAAATGCTTTAGCACAACATAATGAACTCCATCTGGACCTGCGGCACTATTGGAAGGTCTGTCTAATGATTCTTATAGTTCTATTAATGTAAAAGGTTGGTTGTATGGTAATGAGCAGTGCATGAAGAAGTTGATTTTATATCATTCTGCACCTGTTTGATGTTCTGGAAGGTGGATGCATAGGAGGCAGAAGCAGAGATTTTAGCAAATGATTCTGCTAGTATGTTGGCAACTTCTTCAGCTGTAGATATTTCTTTCCCTTTCCAATGAAGTATTGGATGAGAACAAATTTTCTATTTTGCACCTGTATTCTTTTCCAGATGACCCGGGTATCCATGTCTTTGGTGATGGTTGAGGCAAAAGCAATCCATGAATCCCGTTTCACTTTCCACCTAACTTGTCTAGCCTTTGCTTTGAGTCTTTTATAAGCAATTAGGTTACTAGTGGTGGGATAATTTTGGAAATTATTCCAAGCACAGTTTTCTTCCTGTTTGGCAATTAAACAATCAGTATTCCACCAGTAATGTGTGTTTGCGATATGGTGCAGATTTTGGAATGGAGGCATTAGCTGCAGTCACAATCTGATTGGTTATGTAAGTATTTACATCATCAATATGTTGGTTGTCTTTGAACATAAATTCTGTCTAAGAATATTTGGGCAGAATAGCCACCCTAGTTTGCCTTTTTAAACTGCAAAGCGTATCGTTGGAGAGGATTTGGAGTTACCCCTGTTTTTAGTAAGCAAATAATTGGAAAGTGATCACTGTTAAAGGGATCAGTTAATACCAACCATGTCATGATTGGAAAGATGAATGGTGAACAAATTGACAAGTCTATTGCAAAAGCAGATCCTGTTGGTAGGAGATCCAGAATTTAATCAATTAATTAAGATCATTATTATTCATGAATTCCTCAATAATTTTGCCTCTTCTATCCATTGTAGCAGACCCCCACAATGGATGGTGTCCATTAAAGTCACCAATAAGACAAATTAGAGTTGGGGGGTTGTGTTGTCAAGTTGGAGTTGGGGGGAGGTTGTCAAGTTCTGAATTCGGAAGTGGTAGAGATGGTGAAATATAGATGAAAACAATTGTAACCGAAATACCAATTGCAATACTGGCTGTCACAGCTTCGAGAGTGGTTCTCAATTGGATCGGCCTGGATGGAACATCAGAGTTTACAAGAATAGCTCCTCCACCACGGGCAGGAGAGTTTTAACTCCTATCTCATCTGTATATCGCATAATTTGAGAATTTTGGTGAAACTTGGGGTGGCAAGAATGTTTCCTGGGCATACACCTATGAGATTGAATTCAGCTAGTAAATCCTTTAAGTCATCAGAATGACTGCTTAGTCCTCTGCAGTTCCATTGTATGATGTTATGCATTATTTAGATTTAGATGAAGATGATTCATCTGACTATTTTTTTGTAGGGGACATTTTTACCAGTCTTTTTTTGAGAATGAGGGATGTCCCATATCCATGCTGTTGTTTGCATAGAGTTCTAGAATGTACTCCTCATTATCAGTTCAGTTATAGCTCGGACACAGCATGGGTTTGTTAAGGGGAAGTCTTGTCTGACCAATTTGATTGGATACTATGATGTGGTAAATTGCTGCTATGGATAAAGGTATGATTGAGTGGGAGAAGACAGAGTGGTAATCAATGGACACTGCTCTTCATGGACTAGTTATTAGTGGGGTTGTCGCCCCCCCCCCAGATTCAGTGTTGGGTCCATTGTTGATTTCTGTATTTATTAATGATATTGATGATGGTATTTCAGGCTTAATGTCCAAGTTTGCAGACAACAACAAAGGTCGGCAGGGTTGTTGTTGTTGTTGTTTGTAAGTTGTTGGCACATCAGCTTCTGTGGCCATAATGCACAGCAGTGTTGTTAATAACACTAATGATAGTACGATGCAGCAACAGAATCTAGAAAAGTTGAGTAGATGGGCTGAGAGGTGGCAACTGAAGTTTAACTTTCACAAATCTTAAGTACTGCATATGGGAAGCAGTAACCCCCAGAGTAACATATCAACTGTGTGGTACTACACTGACAGTGGTAGAGAATGAAAAGGATGTGGGGGGGTAATTGTGCATGCAGTGCAGAAAGGCTGCAAGAGTAGCTCATGGTGTCTTGTCAATGATATTCAGGAATTTTTCTAGCAGGGATAAGGAGGTGATTACCCCTTGTATAAGGCAATGGTCAGGCCACACATTGAGTACTGTATACAGGTCTGGAGGCCTCATTTTAAGAAGGATGTAGAGCTGCTGGAACGAGTACAGAGAAGGGCAACAAGATTAGTGAATGTAATAAAGGGTTGCTCTTATGAAGAAAGGTTTAAGTTTTGCAAATTACAGTGTCTGAAGACTAGGCACCAGCGAGTTGATCTGATTGAGGTGTATAAAGCCTTGAATAGTTTGAGCATGCTCAATGCTGATGGAATTCTTCCTCTTGCTCAGAATAATCGCCTGAGAGGGCATAAATTCAAATTGAGGAAAGACAGTCGTAGGATAGGTGTGTGGAAGTTTGCGTTTAGCCAGCAGGTGATTGATTGCTGGAACAAACTTCCATCTGTTGTTGTAGAAGTTGATAGCTTAAACAGATTCAAGGCAGAACTAGATGAATATTTGGAGTGAATGAATGGGTGAAATGAGGTTTTTTTTTTGGCTGATGCTATATAAGCTTGCTTTCTTTCATCATGTGCCTTTTCAAGGATTATGGGCCATAAATTCAAATTATGGAGGTAGAGGTTTGGACAGGACTGCAAGGAAGTTTTCTTTCAGCCAGTAAGTTTTTAATTATCTCCAGAGGGAGTTGACAGCTTGGGGACATTCAAAAGTCAGCTGGATAGAGTTACTGTGTGAAGGGGGAACATAGGCTGTTTATTTTATTTTTATTTTTTTTTAAATCAGTGCAACAAAAACCTGTGCTTCCTTGCACTGTATAGCTAACACTAATAATAATTCTGTGTGTGTTCTACACTGTGATAATTTTAATTATGCAGCTTTTCTGCCATGCAATATAGCAGTATCTCCATATCACAGAAAAGAGAATGGGTTTAAAGAAAATAATGCCAAAACAACACTGGGTTTCCTGGGCTCTGTGTTCACTACAGAACCCAGATCTCAAACCAATTAAACAAAATTTTTAGATGAAGTTGAATGCAGAATGGAGCAAGGCCTAGACAGTCCTCTTTGTCAGAGAAGCTGAAGAATGCTTTAAATGAGGGTGGTGCATAATATCACCAGCTTTCTATTATATCATCAGCAATACCACCAACTATGATCCTAGCTTTTGATCCTAGCTAAAAGTGCCCATGTCGTGCAGGCTGAAAAACCTCTACTTCCCCTGGGCATGACATGCTGTATAAGTATTGTATCTTTTCTAAGTATTAGTATTCTGAGTATTATCTTTTTATCATCTAAGTATTGTATTTTAATCTAAGTATTGTAAAATACAAAACACTGGGCCTTCCCTCTATTGTATGAATAATAAACTAAGTTAGTTAATGCATATGGTGCATTATATTTCAGGCATGTTAAATTTTTATTTCTTAAATTAAACAATTTTTTTCTTTTTCTGTGATTAACAGAAGTGAAAAGTAATTTGAGAAAGTTTAATTCTAATGACAGCATTTGGCCTCTGGCTCAGACTACACACAACAAACTTTAATTAAAAACCAATTAAACAAAATTTTTAGATGAAGTTGAATGCAGAATGGAGCAAGGCCTAGACAGTCCTCTTTGTCAGAGAAGCTGAAGAATGCTTTAAATGAGGGTGGTGCATAATATCACCAGCTTTCTATTGTATCATCAGCAATACCACCAACTATGATCCTAGCTTTTGATCCTAGCTAAAAGTGCCCATGACTTTTCATAAGACAATAATAAATAAAACAGAAACAAAAGTGAAGAGGGAGACAAACTTCTGAACATCTGGCAGATATCAGTAAATAATTATATATATCTAGTAGCAGACAAAATAATAATAATAAAAAACAACACATGAAAAAAACTTTGAAAATATTTATTTGAAAGTCTTCATAATAGGAATAATACCAACATAATACAGTATTTGGATGTCTAAATGATGTTCATTCTAAATTAATGATCATTGTTTTAACCTATTCTACTGAGTTGATAATCTCCATCTGGATTCACAGAAAAAAAAAATTAACAGGCTATACTAAAAGTGAACAATCTTTTTTAAGTGTACATATACTAATAATACTGTATTAATCCTCATTACAATAAAAGTAATATAAATTATTATTTGGAGTGGCCACCTTCTGCCACTGCAACGATAGTTGTACATCACTCTAGCATACTATTAACTAAACCTTTAATCTGTCATGGGGTCAAAATGAACCCAGTAATTTTATCCCCCAACCCACCTCTATTAAAAAAAAAAGTCCAGTCACATGGACTAGTGGTGGCCAGTGAGCAACAAAGCATCTATGATTATGTTTCTTAATTTGAATCTAAATTAAAATGTGTAAACTATTTTTTTCTTTAATTTTATAACACTTTTTTCTCCTCTTTAGTCTCCCATCATACTGTATTTGTTGTTGTTCCTGTTGATTTTTTTATTTAAATCAGCAAGCCACTATGTATTGTGCCTGTACAAAGTGTATTTGTGGGCCAATCTGCATGTCGTGCAGGCTGAAAAACCTCTACTTCCCCTGGGCATGACATGCTGTATAAGTATTGTATCTTTTCTAAGTATTAGTATTCTGAGTATTATCTTTTTATCATCTAAGTATTGTATTTTTATATCTTCATAATTTAGTGTGTAAATCTGTTGTCTTATTTTATTTTATTTTTTATTTCTTTGGCTTTAATTATAGTGCATGAATAAGTAAAATACAAAACACTGGGCCTTCCCTCTATTGTATGAATAATAAACTAAGTTAGTTAATGCATATGGTGCATTATATTTCAGGCATGTTAAATTTTTATTTCTTAAATTAAACAATTTTTTTCTTTTTCTGTGATTAACAGAAGTGAAAAGTAATTTGAGAAAGTTTAATTCTAATGACAGCATTTGGCCTCTGGCTCAGACTACACACAAGTGGACAAATTCAAATTGAGGAAGGATGGTTGCAGGATAGATGTGCAGAGATTTGCCTTCAGCCAGCAGGTGGTTGACCACTGGAACAAACTAACATCTGCTGTTGTGGAAGTGGGTAGTTTGAAAAAATACAAAGAACTGGAAAAATTACTAGAGGAGATGGACAGGTGATGTAGAAGGTTTTTTTTTTTTTTTGGCTGATGCTTTATAAGCTTGCTTTCTCATATTATATACTACTACTACTACTACTAATAATAATAATAACAACAACAACAACAACAACAACAGTAATATTACCAATTTAATTACTAATTTATTTACTAATAATATATAAAAATAATTGTTTTCCCTTCACTGTAGATACCATTCATTGTAACATTCACTACATGCTTTGTAATCTACAGTGCACAAAATGAAACATGTATTTCAGGGCATGTGATTTAATAAACTATCATAATGCAGTTTACTTATTTCTTCCTGCATTTTAATAACTGAAATTATAACACATATTTAACATATCTACTGTGTTTAATATAATAAGCAAAAAAAGCAGTGACTTTAATGTGTCATTTGCAAAACAAGAACATTTTGTTTCTGTACATCTGCCATATTGCCCACTCATTCCTCCAATGCACAGTAAAAATGGATGACTTCTGTTACATATGTGGAGAAGTCACATTAGCTTCAAGAAGGCATCCCTTAACTGAAGGCCATAAAAAAGGCATAAAATCCAGTGCTTCAGCTACAATTAACAGTGGATATCCTAGGTATGATATGTTTGAAAAAAAGATATAACAATTGTTGGATTTCCATTAGTCCAATTTTAATAAAATTTGGGATGGCTTGATATTTTCAAAACAGCCAAATATAAAATTTTATGAAAATTAATCCACAGGGAGTTGAGTTATTACAAGTGGACAGCTGGACATGGTAAAGACAACAGATACATTATGCATATATGCTATTGCACCTAAAAATGGGCAGGAATCAGCTAAATTACTCTTTTAATGCCACCAAGAACTTTCTTATAGTGCAAGTGATCAGTTAGTTGATAATCCAAAATTGTAATGTTCATCTCTTATTAGCTCTCTCACTGGATTCTAGTAATTGTGGCTGAAAATCAATATCTATCATAACATTTAGCATAACTTGGATATACTGTCACCACAAACCTCAATAGTAGGGGCATCTATACCTTAGGCCAGCGTTTCCCAAACTGAGGTTTGTAGACCAGTTCCAGAGGATCTGCGAAATGTTCAAAAGGCATCAAGTAATATGTGTTTAATTTCTTAAAAATATACTGATAGAATAACAACGAATTTCATTATAGAACATTACTTATTTTTGATATGATTAGTATATATAATTGTATACATATTTCAAATTATTCATTCTATGTATAGCAAATTGACGATAAATAATTATTATATATCTGTATAAAAATAATAATAAAGTTGATTTGTTTTACACACAAAAATTTTAAATTTCTTTCCAGAAAACCCAGTGTCTATACATATATACACACACAAACATATGTAGGGAGGTTCCTCAAACTTTTTTGATTTTTGAAGGGGTCCGTAAATCTCAGAAGTTCGGGAACTGCTGCCTTTGGCAATTTTACAGCTGATCTTTAAAACGTTGTAAATTAACTTAATATTGGTAGACAAATCATTTAGAATATTGAATAGGGTGCAAGAAATTTTTTTTTTTATTTCTAAGCAACACTGCACTGTGTTAAGGGCATAATGGATGGCAATTGCTGTTGCTCTAAGCTTTTGCCAATTTTTTCTTGATTTTAGGTTTCTCCTTTTGCAAATTTAAGTAACATAACCTAACTTAATGCTATTTCTATTAGCAGCTGGATATTTATATTTGAGAACAACATAGTACATCTGGAGATCTATGTTTATCACAACCACGCTCTGGGAAGTGCATAAATTGATCTACAGTTTGAAGGTTTCTTCAGACTATGTATCCGTTAATGTGTGAATTAACCTGAAATTTTTTTAGCTGTCGCGTGCTACCATATTTCTTATATCCCATCTAATCACAAGGGGCTATTATAACAGATGGTGGCATGAAAATAGCTTTGAAATTTGGAAAAACTATAGTCCGTATATGTTTCCAACTAATCACAAGGGGCTATTATAACAGATGGTGGCAAGAAAATAGCTTTGAAATTGAGGGGGTAGAGGGAGGGCAGAGATTGCACTTGACCTCATTTATATGTATAGTTTATAAAACTTGCCATTGCTGTCATCATGTCATCATGATGACAGATGGACTAAGAAAATAACAGAATGGTACCCAAGAGGAGCTAGAAGAAAACCTGGAAGACAAAGGCGGAGATGGATAGATGAAATTCATGAGTTTCTGAGTAGTAAATGGATGGCCAGTGCTCAAAACAGAAGGAACTGGAAAGTTGCTGGAGAGGCCTTCATCCTGCAGTGGATTGAAAATGGCTGATGATGATGACTCATTTAATAAATAAATTTTTTAAAAAATTTAACATTAAAATTTACAAAAATCAAATAAAGCTTCAAAATCCAAAAATGACATCCATTACATAACAAAATCTACCTTAATGGAAATTTTAATATTTGATTACATTAAGGATGAAATTGCCCACATATCCTAACTGGACATATTGTGCACTATCATAGACTAACTTTTATTTCTCTGAAATAATAACACTGTTCCACTGATTTTTCTAAACCAACTAATATGTTTTTTGGCCCATTTAAATCAAACTTCATGCTTTTATCTAGAATTACAGATTTTTATACAAAACAACACATTCACAAACATTATACAAATAGACCAATACTTTCTTCCAATTCACTTACAGAAACAGTAGTATTAGTAATGACCAAAACCCAAAGAAGTAGCCTTTTTTGCATCTGTAAAAAAGGCTACTTCTTTGGGTTTTTGGCCTCCCGTTGAGATATCTTATTCAAATGTTCTGCAACATGCTGCCTAAGAGCAAACTTTATGGGTTCTTCCCTAAGGTTTTACAATTGAAAGCAAAATTGCTTCATTCATTTTATTTAATCACTTCAGAGCCTTGTAGGGGATAAATAAAATTGAAACACCTCAGTCAGAGTTTCACTAAGGTGACCAGTTGCTACGCTTTGCAATACATATTTCCTTTTTACCACAAGACAATTGATGCTTATCAATCTGGTTGTCGTTCTCTGAACCCCTTCCATAAGTTACAACTTTTTTTCTAATTTCAGCTACCAAAACTGAATATAATATAGTTTCTTTATTTAATACAAGCATTAAACAGAGCCCGGGCCATCCAGGGCCAAACATAGCCTTTGGTTCATGGGAAAACAACTATTCCAATAATAAACAAATAAAAACATGAAATCGTTTAACTTTGAAATTTAAGGTGCACTAGACAGCTCCACATTTTGCTCCCAGTGGTTGAGTTGCCAATACGCATTTTTTAGAGGGAACAAAACGAGTCAAAGGAACTGCAGAGTGAACAGTGCCGATTTGATCATTGACCATGAAGGGTGCGTTACCACAATGTCAGTGTCTTTTTGTTATTCACGGGATTTGCCCGAATTCCCATTAAGTAAATTATATCAGTACTAAGTCAATACTGAACATTCAATAGTGTAATTATGTGATTACAGCTTAAATTTGCTAAGTTGAAGTTATGTTATGAAGGGATGTGCAAGTAACACATTATTTCTACAACAGATGGTTTTGTGAAATTTGATTTGATCATGGCCTCCATGCTTCCCCAGGAAATAAACCACGTGACATTAAAAAAACTTCAGCTACTTAGTTTTTCACAATCATCTCTCCAAGAAAAAAATGCAGTTAAAAAATAGTCCACCCCACACCAGAGATTCAAATATCTCAGCTGAGAATAAGTAATAATAAGAAATTATATTCGTAGTTTTAATACTGAATGGTATTAAAGGAAAAGTTGGCTTTGTGGTTTTGAAGTTAGAAATGCAATGTTTTGTTTTCCATGTTTACTGTTCGGAAGTGACGTGTTCAAACAAACAAAATGAAAGAAAAAACCAGAAAACATGAATTTGGCATTAGCATTAGCATAATGCTAATGCCAAATGAAAGAAAAAACCAGAAAACATGAATTTGGCATTAGCATTAGCATAATGCTAATGCCAAATTCATGTTTTCTGGTTTTTTCTTTCATTTTGTTTGTTTGAACACGTTGTCACTTCCGAACAGTAAACATGGAAAACAAAACATTGCATTTCTAACTTCAAAACCACAAAGCCAACTTTCGATCTGTGAGCATAACAGAAAAGTTACCAAGAATCGGGAGGTATTATCTAAAATAATAGATAAATTAAATTTTGTGGACAGTTTGAAATTCCTTTATGTGGAATAACAAAAAAGATGATTTTGAAAATACAGGAGTACAGGTGACCCCCGCTTAATGCTGATAATTTGTTCCGGAAAAACAGAGCATTAAGCGAGTGCTGTATTCTCCGTAATGTAACATATTTATTTGTGTATCATGGTCTATACCACCGCGACTCACAAACAATAAACGGTAGTGAAAAGATGCCAAATGTTGGTCAAAATATTTAATATTAAAAATCTGTACATATAAAATATTTTCCATTACATACATATATAATTATGTGGAAAGTACATACGTTACGTATCAAAATTAAACTTAAAATGACAATAAAAATCATGAATTTATTAATCCGATGGCTCTGGGCTGTCAAGTTTTTGTATCTTTGGTCAATTTTGAGTTGTACTTTGTCCCTCTTTCAGATAAACTAAAAGGGGTTTTACTTTAAATTCCCCCGCAGCATTAGCACTCAACAATAAAGTCAACTGATCTTTTGCCGCTTTGAAACATGGCATGATTTTTTTTCTTCTTTCAATATGAAACTTCTTTTAGGCATTTGTTTCCAAAAAAAAGTCTTGTTTCATCTATGTTAAAAACTTGTTGAGAAGTACAACTTCTCTTCAATAATTTTAAGAAGTTCTTTTTTGAAAGTTTCGGCTCCTTCTTGATCTGCACTTACGGCTTCTCCCTGAATTTTAAATCTACCGAACCAGCCCTTACCAGCTTTAAATGGTTCCACTTTTTTTTTTTTTTTTTTTTTTAAGGTGAGTTTTCTTCAGATCATCATATAGGCTAATCGCTTTTTATTTAATAATATTTAACTTAACTGAATTGTGCATTGGATATTACTTCAATAAAATTATTTAGAAGTCTCTCCACTTCAATTATAATAGCCGGCCTAGCCATAACTAATTTATTTGTTTGCAGTGGAACAGATATCTTTCCCGCTGCTAAAATTAATTCGTTATTTTTTATAATTGTTCTTACAGTTGAATCTGCCAGTCCTAAACAATTGCACACATCTACTTGTCGTTGAATGGAATCGATTCACTTCAAAACGTATAATTTAATTTTCAAATTTAGTCTTTTTTTTACCTTAGTAAGTAGGCTTCGTACCGTGTCCAGACATTGTTGCCTTTTAATTCTTATCCGCCATTATTCATCTTCGAAAATGTAACTGTGTTGCATTAATTATTATACAATGTTCAAGTAAACTGTCTGTTACCAAACACTGTACTGAGTGATGACTAGACTTCAAATAAATGCATATAATGCAAATATTACCAGCAATATGCTTGATCATTTTTTAAAATGTTGATCTCTGAACTATGTAACAAGCCACAATACAGCAATTAAATTAGCATGGAAGAAAATTTCACTGAGCATGGGAAACTTTGTAATGCTATTTTGCTATTCATTTTCGAGCTATTGACTACATCAGATGAAATGTTTTTGTTAAACATGCCAAAAATTTAATCTGCACGCTCGTAAAAGAGCATTACAGTGAGTTGTGACAGCATTAAGAGTGAGATATGGGTTGTAATATAAGAACAGCAGTATAGCAAATCAGCGTAGAGTGAACCATGTTATAACGAGGGCCTGCTGTATTCAGAAGATTAATAAATTTTGCCTCTAAATTAGATTCCAATTTAAAGAACCATTTAGAAAGTAATGCAGCATTTAAAGTAAATTCAAAAACTATTCAGAATGATATTCCTGACTGTTTGCTACAAATATGCTGGGATGAAATAAAAAGAAATTAAGGAAGCTTCATTTGTAGCTATCATGGCTGATGACACACAGATGTTTCAGAACATACACAAATGATAATTGTTCTGAGATATGAACTGAATGGAGACTTTTGAGCGGTTTTTTTTTTTTTGGGGGAAGGGGGGGTTCACTCCGGCAAACCAAACGGCAGACAGAATATCGAAGTGCATTCTAGATCAGTTGCTGCCTCCATAGCCAGGTGGGCAGGAGCAGCAATGCGTAGCACACACTTCTTGATTAGACTGGGGTTCGAGCCTGTGACCATCAAATACGGAGGATGCGGAAAGGTCAGGGAATGACCACCGCATATCTCTGGAGCAATATGGCCTTAGTTGCTAATGCTCCTAAACACCAAATAACAAACAACCATCTAGATCAGTTAGACATAATCCTCAAAGGAAATACTGAAAAACTGGTTGCTCAGACATTTGATGATGTAAGTGTGATGAAAGGCAAGAAAGGGGGAGTTCAGGCTAAAAGAAGTGTACAATAATGCACATTTTATTCACTGCTATGCACACCAACTGAATCTGATGATGAGAAAAGCAGCAAGTACTAACCGAGATCCATGAATATTCTTTTCAAACCTTATGTCGATACCAACATTTTTCTTGAGATCACCACAGCATCTCTCTGTTCTCAACAAGCATATGGACAGCCCATGCTCCCAGTCCTTCCCCTACAAGATGGAACTTCAATATACACACCATGAACAGCATTTATGAAAATTTTGAATCCTTAAAAAAGTGCATGAAGGAAATACAAGTGACAGCAAATGCAGATAAGATGATTTCAGAAGCAACTGGAATTTTGCACATCTTGAATAATGAAAAATTCAGGTTCTGGTTAGAATTTTTCCATCAGATAATGCCTCGTGTGGAAGTTATTTATAATCAAATACAATCTTGAGAAATTGGCACATTTAAAATACATGAATATATAGCAAACTTTAAGAATGCTATTCTAAAAATCAGCAATTCATAGTACTGTGAAAATCTTTCAAAAACACTCATGATTGAAACAAAGGAAGTATGCAACTATGTAAGTGTTGGCATAGGTGAGAGATATTCTTTTTAGCATTAGTAAAGGCAAATGATGCAAGAAAGCAAGCTTATATAGCACCAACAAAAAAAAAAAGAAAAAACCTTCTCGTTTCACCCATCCACTCACTCCAAATGTTTGTCTAGTTTTGAATCAATTTAAGCTATCAGCTTCGACAGATGAAAGTTTGTTCCAGCAATCAACCACCCGCTGGCTAAAGGCAAAGTTACGCACATCTATCCTATAACTGTCTTTCCTCAATTTGAATTTATGCGCGCTCAGGTGATTATTCTGAACAAGATGAAGAATCCCATCGGCATTGAGCATGCTTTAACCATTCAAGGTTTTATACGCCTCAATCAGATCACCTTGCAGGTGCCTGGTCTCTAGACACTGTAATTTGCAAAATTTAAGCCTTTCTTCATAAGAACAACCCTTTGTTCCATTTTACAAAGCAATTAATTGCTACTAAATTGTTTAACAAGGATAATTATATTTTTTGTATGAAAATGTCCAAGGAAGAGGTAAGGAAGTATAAGATACCTATCTTACAAGTTATCTTTAAATTTTTTTTGTTGGAATTTAAATATTTTGTTTGTGAATAAATTCTCTAAAATGGTGTTTGGACAAAGAGAGAGCATATCGAAAGACACTCAGTAGATTTTCGCTTTATGCGTGGCGCAGTACATCTTTCCTAATGGAAACAAGTCCAAGAGAAGATATAACAATAGAAGGGTAACTGTGGGAAGCAGGGCAGCTAAGCCAAAATCAAGCGGATGCAGTACTTGGGTAATGGCCAGAGTAAGAATGGGGGCAGTAATTAAAGTGACCAACACCGTAGGGGGCTTTAGAAATTTAGTGCAGTCATTGTTTGTAGAGAGTGGATGTCTTTTTTCTAGGGGATGTCTTTCGGCATCCATTACTTACTGTAATGGATGCCGAAAGACATCCCCTAACAACCAAATGCTAGAGCTCCAACTCTAGTACAGGCCAGGAATAGAATTTTGAAGTGAGGAATAAAGAGGCTAACCCCAAAGTGCACTTTTAAAAATTTATGGGGTGGTTACTTCTGTAAAGCATAACAAAAGAGGTAGGAGGACAAAGATCATTAGCAGAAGTTATTCTAGAAGCCTCTCAACATCTAAGTGTTTGCTTCTATAGATAAAGGAGACCAACCAACCATAATGTTTCCAGGACAATGAAGAGAGAATAGAGCAAATTAGAATAAAGATGCAGGAAGAGAAAAGAGAAGTGACTGGTCGAGAAAAAAAGAGGGGAGTTGGGCCAAAAATAAGAAATGAAAGGAGAGAGGGTGACGTGAAAAAAATTGAGGAGTTGGAAGAAAAAGTCCTGGTCAAGTCCGGAGGGTCAGAAGTGAAGGTGTGGAAATGGCAAAAAGATATAAAAGTTATGTAAAGTGCGGCGGTTTTGGAAAAGGAGAGTGGAATTAGTTAGCAAGAGATTGAAGAAAGTCTTGGTGGGTAAAGGAATACATAGAGGAGTGTGAGACGATGAGGAGCATCAAGAGTCATTCAAATATGCAAGAAGAAAAAGTACACATAGCATTGAGTCCTTTTGTGATTGCTGCATTATGAGGATGAAGGCCAAGCGAGTGTTATGCGGAGACCAGTAAGGGAGACGACTGCTGAAGGAGATCAGGAGTTAGGAACCTCTATCGAGGAAGTGGGAAGAAAAAGTAAGGAAGAAAATAAAAACGTAAGTCCTATGGAATTTTGATTCTGTTCAACTGATAGGCAATAAATAGGACTGAAAAGTCGAGCTGTATACTTTATTATAGAGGCGCCTCAGTAGCCAGGTGGGAAGGAGCAGCAGTGCGTAGCACACGCTTCTTGATTAGACTGGAGTTCGAGCCCATCACCACCAAATACGGAGGATGCGGAAAGGTTAGGGAATGACCACCGCATATTCCGGAGCAATATGGCCTTAGTTGCTAATGCTCCTAAAAAAAAAAAAAAAAAAATAGTTCCTTTCTATAATAAATAACTTTATTATAGAAAGGAAATGTTGGTAGATTTGATTTGATTTTGGTTTTTACGGCGTTAGGGCGACTAAGGCCATGATGCACCAATTCCAGCATACAGTGGTAGATTGGAAGAGAGAAAGAGTGAGAGATCGTGAGTTATCTATCTGTGATATAGAAGCATATGTGGAGTTACAAATTAGATGTTATTGTTATTAATAAAGAAAGTAAGTGCTCTGAGTGGAGAAATCAAATTGTGTTTATAAACCAATGAGAGGTCTGTGGGCCAAGAGAAGCTTATATGCCCTATTTTGAAGTTAATATATACCAAGAGATAGTGGAAATAGAATTATGTAAATACATGTGTGTGTTTGATAGTGAATCAATATTGAGAGGTTAGTAAAAGGGGAATACAATATACCCTTAGTCATACGTATAGTAATAAAGGGATAGAAAAATATATAAGATAATTATATTTGTACAAGAAAGTAGAGAGTTTATAAATATGTATTACTGTGGAGAAGAAAGAATTGGACGATTGTACATTCTTGTTAATTTAGGATCGGATATTGCTCATATACTTTTAGATAATTATAACTGTGAGGGAAAAGTAGAGAATACATGAGAGGTTATAAATATAACCTCTCATATATTCTACTGTGGAGGAGAAAGAATTGGATGATTGTACATTCTTGTAAATTTAATGCTTTGTATTTATCATATGATTTTTAACAGTGCAATAAACTTTATGTTGATAATGAAAATGTCTCATCATTCAAGAGAAATACACACAGCCCTATAGAAAACCACTGAAGCTTAGTCTTGAAAGGGGAAAATAAGAAAATCCTCATTGCCCAGAATCTTCTGAGAAAGGATATTATCGCAGTCAGATAGCTTGTGGGCCTTGGAAGAGGTGAGGATTCCATTGTTAAATTGAAACTTAATAACAACTACCATAGTGGTTCCAAGGTAAATAGGGGTATTAGAAAAATATGTTTATATAGATAAATAATTAAATAAATAAAATAACGCAGAAATACCCAATTTCCACAGGAGACTACTGAGGCATATCCCATGATTGAAAGAGAAAAACTTCTAACAGAATTACAAGTTTTCTATAGCAGACGTGATCTACACAATTATTGCAAATTAATTGACTTGCTGAAATTTATCTCAGGAAATAATCTAGCCAAAGTTCTTGATGAACTTACAAAACTCATAAAAATTCTTTTGACCATTCCAATGACTACTTCAAAGCGTGAACGCTGGCATTCGATACTAAAAAGAATAAAAACATTTTTAAGGAGCTCTATGAATCGGAAAAGGCTAAATGTTCAAGCAATGCGTTCAACAGAGAAAAGCTTGGTCAACAGCATTCCAAACTTGAATGAAAAAGTTACTCTATTTTCAACAAATAAAAACCAAAGAATCAATTTTATTTTCAAATAAAATTTCAAGATTTCCCAACTCTGTTAATGGAAGTGTCCCGTTAATGTTTTGTAGTACTTTTAACTTGCTTATTACTATCGATGTCTAGATATCTTATAACCAAGGAAATTAAATGTAACTTTAAATAGGTGTATGGGGGGGCTGCTTCTGCAGCATCCCCATACATCAGAGTCACGAGCGGCTACTGGTAATTTCATGATGATCATATATAGAGGAATGATTACATCCTGCTCCCACCTTGGAAAGATCTCATAAATAACTGATAGAATATCATTCCCTCCTGGCTGCCTGTTTAAACCATATCATGCTGCTTAATCAGTATGTTACTCCTGGTTCAAGACATTAAATATTAATTCCCATTTTTCAGATCACACAGTGTAAAACTTTTTGAAGAAAAATTTTCGAAAAAAATTTGAAGCAACCAGTCTTGTTCTGATCATTAACACCCCCCACCACTTCTCACCATCAGCAAACTCTGACAGCTTCCCCTGTACTTCTTTGTTAGTATCATTACCAGGTATTCAGAACAAGAAGAGGTCCCCAGTAATGATCCCTGTAGATTGCACTTGCTGTGTTAGTCTAATTTGCAAAATGCCTCCTATTCTTCAATAACTTCCTAATACATATCTTTCCTGAAATTTCAATTTTCTCTAGTGTAAAGAACAACCTCTTGAGAGGGACTTTATCAAAAGCTTTACTGAGGTCTAGGTAGATAACATCAAAGCTGTTTTAATCACATACAGAAAAATTTAAAATACAGTACTTTACAATCTGAAGTTCTTTAGCCTGTCACATTTTAACAAAACATATATCATTAATTTTACAATTCAGAAATATTAAGAAAGCAATCCATCACTCATATCAACAATGACATTTTTCTTTAAGAATGCATTTTTCTGAAAAACATAAAAAAGCATGTTCAAAATTATTACCAAGGCTGTTATTTTGAAAATGTGTTACGTTTAATAGAAATTTACTGTTTTAACAAATTTTTTCTTGATGAGCTAATTTCTTCATCAGATATTTAGACGAATTTTCATATGAATTTTGAATTGTGTTTTGATGAAGTATAATCACTGAACTTTCCTGATTTTCCTAGTGGTCAGGAGTGAGAGTGCAGTGGCACGTGCCCTTTGAGTAGACCAGTGATTTTCAACCGGGATGCCGAAATGACATTCTTGGGGTGCCGTGTAATTTGGGTTTCAGTAACTTAAAGTTATTATTATTATTTTTTGAAAGTTGTATATTTATTTCATTTTAAAAAGGTGTATGGTATCCATTGTACTGTATCTTTTTAATTTTGTGGTGATCTTTATTTAGTACCTCTATATAAAGAATAAAATTATTATATAGGTTTATATTAAAAGGTCGAAAACCACTGTGTCAGGTATTTCTTTTGGCCTAGGGATGCCGTGAAAAAATTACTGGGACACTAAGGGTGCTGTGAACCGAGAAATTTTGGGAACCTCTGGAGTAGACCATGGTTCAAGCCCATGACTGCTAAATATGATTAATGATTGTATTCACAATTTATTATAAACTCCTCTGACCTGGCACACCATTTAATTTAACTATTGAAATAGGACCACCTACATGATATTAAGTAGGTGGTTCTATTTCAATGTCCTTTCAGTGTATATTTAATAAGATACTAATCAGAATACATTAAAGCTGATTTGATAGATTTGGTAGTTGTTGGCGCATCGGCTTCTGTGGCCATATTGCACCTCCCCAGGTTTTTGCAGTACTTTGATCCAAGCCCGAGGCGGGAATCGAACCCGCGACCTTTGGGTTGCCGGGCAGGTACTTTACCCACTCGGCTAGCCCGGTCGGCGAATACATTAAAGCACTTTAAAATCAAGCACTATTTGTAGGCTACAGTAAGCCATCAATGCATCCACCTCTAATAACTGAAAGACGGGAAAATTCAATAATTATAATTCATCAAAAGATAATTTAAAATTCATCTGAAAACTCATCTAAATATTATCTAAAAAAACCAACTCACCAAGAGATAATTTGTCAAAATATCAACTGATTGGAACACCTCATAAAAATAGTAATTTTCTAAAAAACATAACACAACATTTTCAAAATAATAACCTGTTAGTTACCTAGTTTTATCTTCTCACATTATGTTTTGACATTTTAATGTACATTATTGATACAAAAAAAAAAAAAAAAAAACTTGGACTTATTAGTAAAAATTATATATATGTAGTTTATACTAAATTATGTAAATTACAGAAAAAAAAAAAAACACCTTATTTTCAGATAATTTAAATTAATACAGTAAATTTATACTATATATATATATTAATATATATAATAATAAAATAACACTATTGTACCATGCGAAAATTTTTAACAGGTTTTATTAAACTCGCATATAATACAAGCAAGAATACTGCACTAATTCATTAGCAAGTGGCATTTCAGGATTCTTGCTGAACCCAATCTTCAGACCATAAATGTTACTGGGGGATATACGAACATCTTCACCAACGTGATAATTACTATGAAATTAATTAAGAAATTAAAACTTCCTCCAAATTGTATATAGGCATAATTGTCACGTTTCTATTTAACCCCTTCCCAGAACATTTTTTTCCTGAAAATGTGCCATAACGGATCGACTTTTTTTATTTTACAGATTAAAAGTATGCATTGTGCAAATACTCATTGTATAGTTTTTGGGTTTTTTATAAAATTTTTAGTAGAAAATACATGGCCCGCTTGGGCTATCCCAAGTTATCTTGTGTATGCCAAAAAGTTTGCATATTATACAGATTTTTTTAAATAAATTAGCGCTTGAGCTAAAAGAAAGGAACAGAAAAAAAAAAAAAAAATCTTTACTACTCATTATATAAATAAATTTAAAAAATCAAGTGGAACGCACAAGCAGTAACTGTGAACTAACTACATTCTGACACACGGCTGCCGCAAGTGGACAGGCGAGGTAAGTGTCGCTTATGGGCAGCAGTTCAAGAGATTGGCAAAATATTTTTTGATATAATTTTCTAATTGGTTAATGCTTATCAATATTCAGCATTTAGGATGGCAAATTTTATTTTGCTAACTGGCAACACATAGGAACGCATGCTACTGTTCTGACATTGCTGTACAATACAATAAAATGAAAGCCAGTCGTCTGCTGCCAGACGTAAGAAAATATCGAGAAATTTTGGGATTTATCTGGCTAATGCAAAATTAGCCAGATAAATGGCCGAGAAAATATGTTTCAATCCTAAATTTGGAGGTATTATTGTTTGCTTCGGGTATTATTACTTCGTGTAGTTCCAAACAACTTCTAAAACTAAAAACAAGATATCTCGGGATAATCCATGAAGGGGTTAATATTTGACTTCAGTTTAACTTGACCACAGAGTTCTAAATCTTCTGTATTCTCAACATTATATTAATGCAAATATATACATTCCTTAACTTAACATAATAGTTGTAATTTCTTAATTAATTTCATAATAATTTTCATGTTGTGAAGATGTTCTTATTCTCTCCCCCCCCAATAGCATTTATGGTCTAAAGATGGGGTTTGGCAAGAATGCTAAAACATCACCTGCTAACAAATTAGTGTAGTATTGAAATTGTATTATATATGAGCTTAATAAAACCTATTTGTTAGAAATTTTCACAGAAATAATAGTATTATTTTATTATTACATATATATTAATATATATAGCATAAATTTTGCCATATTTTTTTTATGAAAACCACAAACAATCAAGGTATTAAAACCTATCATACTTAGTGCAAAGAAGATATTGTGGACATTAGACTTGAACTTCTGTAGATTCTGATTTTCAGGAAATACGTATGAAGGAAAGTTGTTCCAGAAAACAGAAGTTGAATGAGTAAATGAGAAAGAAGGAAAGTTGGTTCTGTGAGTTTGAAGTTGGACAGTAAAGACAGTAAAAGGATGTTGACTGATTGCATCACGTGTTTGGACTGCTTTGGAAGAGATAGCAGGAATTATAGAAGCCAATTCAGAAGTGTCCACGGAAGTATCTATAGAAAAGGCATGCAACAGAAAGAGAACATCTATGAGACAAAGTGGAGAGAGAGACTCTGTTAGAGATGAGTCATTAATTAACCTAACTGCCCTCTTTTGAATAGAATCTGAAAGAGAGAGAGGTTTGGGGACACCAACCCAGATGTGGGAACAATATTCCATGGTAAGGGCAGATTTGCGATTTGTACGGAGAGAATAGTTGTTTGGAAGGGTAACGCCGAGAGTGAAAGATATAAAACCCAGAGGAAGCAATATTTGTAATGTGCTTATGCCAAGAGAGATTAGAAGTCAGGTTAATCCCCAATACAGATATATGACCTTGCCTAGTAATTGGAGTGTCATCGAAGATAAGCATAGGAACAGAAGATTCCTTTTTGTGAGATATAAGACGGGATTGAGTTTTAGAAGAATTGAAAGCAACTAAGTTATCTTTGTCCCATTGGAGAATTACCTGGAGATAAGCATTTAAGGAATTGATAGTGAATGGTTGAGAAATTGAAGCTGTTTGTGGAAAAAGTTCCTCAAACTGGAAGGTGGAATACAATGTGCTATCATCGGCAAAATTATGGATAGGATTTTCTGGTCAATGAACGGTCATTAATATATAAGAGGAAAAGAGTGGGAGAAAGAACTGAACCTTGGCGAACACCAGCATTAGTGGAGAAGTTAGAAGACAAAGCCATTTACCATCACCTGCAGTGAACAGTCAGAAAGAAAACTGGATACCCAATTACAAAAAACAGCTGGAAAACCATAAGATGGAAGCTTATTTAGACCTTTATGCCAAACACAATCAAAATCTTTTGAAATGTCAAGAGCAATTGTTTGCAAGTCATCAAAATTTCCATTGAATTTGTCCACAAATGAGTAACGAAAATCACAATATTACCAGTGAATCAACACTGATGGAATCCATACTGGTGATCATTGATCAGATGGAAGGTTTCTAGATAGTTTAAGAGATGGCAATTAATTGATTTCTCCATTACTTTATTCTAAAGGTGTTTCCCCAAACAGAAGGGGAAACACCTTTGGAATATTTGCAAGAGCTTCAGTACCTCAACCAGCTGGGTCTGTGTGACTACAAAATGGAAGCCAACTGGAGCTGGAACATTAAAATCACCAAGGAAAATTACCTCACTGTTAGGAAAGTTGGACTGGAGAAAGTCAAGTTTCAAAGAGAGGAAGTCAGTTCTAAGTGATCTGTGGAGTTGGGAGGAACAATAGAGGCAACAGATGAATTCGACAGAATGTAGTAGAGAGATTTTAAGCCAGAGAAGATCGAAAAGAGGAGATTCCAAATTACTAAGTCTCTGAAAAAAAAAATATCAGAGTGGACATATGCACAAGCACCACCTTTGAAGCGAAAGGAATTGTACAGCAAATAATTTGGATAATTGAGATGAGCAGTGGTTGAATTAACTGATAATTGTAATTCTGTCAGAAAAAGTACATGGGGTTTGGCAGAAATGGACATCATTGAGATTAGAACTGAGACAACGTATTAAAGACTTAGATCTTTTTTGCAGATAGGTTTGTTCTATTATTTTGATAATTCATGGTGTATTCAGAAGTAAAGAAAAGGTGGCAAGGACAAGCTGTACGAGTAATGAAATTTTTGAATACAACGTACACACGGTAAGAATATACACAGCTGCTTGACATAATGTAGCCTTGACAATGCCCCCGCCCCCCTACACACAACTCAGACTCCCTGCAATCACTATCTGGCAGAGTAGAGGCAGCGCAATTATACACTAGCCAATCCAGAAGCCTACTAGAGAGTTACCAATAGGTTTGGTACAGTGGACTATCTAGTGGCTGGCCTGCAAACACATTATGCATAGAAACCATGTAATGTCCTTTCCCAATTATATATGAAAAGCAAATTAAATTAACACTTTCATACATGTATATTTGTTGCTAACTGCAAGAAGTTATGGTTGTGAAGCACTACCTACAACCAAGCTATTATTAAATAAGCAAGCTAGACAACCCAATAGGTAATTAAATTAAATGCAATGTGAGCCAACATTCACTCAGAAGTACAACAATGCATAATTCTGCAAAAAAAATTAACACTTTAAGCCCAGAATGATAAAAGAACTCCATGCACAAATCTCAAAAGCAAATACTGATGAACACTCCAAGATGAAAAATAACACAAAAGAAAGTTTGAAGGAATTAATTTGATTAATCATTAATTGATCAGACCACATATGTTTTAACAATCTTGGAAATAATCCTTTAGATCTCTATTTAATAATATAAAATCATTTTATTAATTTCCAGACAGAAACTTCAATGAAAAACTTGAACAACTAACTAGTTGTTGTGAGTTTTGTGCACTTTAAAGCTAATGAAAACTTAATTATTTTATCTAATTTTATATTTTTGCCCCCAAATCTAAAAATGGTGAAATTCTTCATTAAAAAAAAATACAACTATATTCAACTGTGAACTTTTGAGATTTCAAGTTGGTCATCATAAATAAAAACAGCCAAAAATCCATAAAAGCAGCTAAAACCATAAAAGCATCTAAAAATCTAATCAAGTTTTATTAAATGACTAATTAATCAAATTTAATTATTATAAGAAACAAAAATGCAAGTAGCACTTACTCTTGTTTTTACTTATAATATACATTTGACAAATTGTTTAATAAATTGTTGTCTGCAGAAAGTACTGAGTTAAAGTTAATTATACAGGGTGTTTCAGTTAAACGTTTCAGAACTTCTAAGAGGGGTAGGGTACATCCTGACAACTCGAAATCATATAGCAATGTGGGGTCGGAAATGCTTTCCTGAAGCGGTGTTGTACACAGAAGCACCATAAAGAAACGAGACCGTAAGTGAGAAATCGTTTTAATAATACATGAAAAGAAGCAAAAGGATTAAAGTAAGTGTTCGAAGTTTCTTCCACGGGCTACAATGCACGCCTCACATCTCCGACGCATGGACATCCGAACATTCTGGAATACTCCAGGCGAATTTCGAATTTCTTGAACAAGAACGCCAAGTTAGTAGGATGGATGATTACACGAACGCAGAGTTAGCCGATATGCATTTGGCGTACGGGGCTGCAAATTGTAGTGGGCCAGCCGCACAGCGTTTGTACGCGGAACGATATCCGACGAGGCGTATTCCCAGTCATAA
Organism: Mastigoproctus giganteus; assembly: GCF_048544385.1. NCBI lineage: Eukaryota > Metazoa > Arthropoda > Arachnida > Uropygi > Thelyphonidae > Mastigoproctus > Mastigoproctus giganteus. The sequence goes on from NC_143580.1 coordinate 136,578,328, forward strand.
TTTCTTTGCAAGACTGCACCAGAGGTTAGCTGAGAGAGAGGTTCATTTGAAAGAGCTGACAGGGACAGGGTAAGAACAGCACGGACTCCAGCCGTCGAACAGAATGTGCTGCAGCATGTACAGGGGAATCCAAGAACGAGTACACGAAGTCTAGCAAACGCAGTCGGGGTTTCCCATTGCAGCGTCTGGAGGATTCTCCGAGAACAAGACATGCATCCGTTTCACGTGCAGCGTGTCCAGACACAGCAACCGGAGGATTATGCACCTCGTATTGCTTTCGCACAGTGGTACCTTGGAAAATGTGCTACAAATCCCCTTTTTCCTGCTGAAGTGTTGTTTTCCGATGAGGCATCCTTCACAAGGGAAGGAATTTTCAACACGCATAACGACCATATCTGGGCGGTCGAGAACCCGCATGCAATACAACGTCGTGCAGCACAGATTCGATTTTCGGTCAATGTATGGGCCGGTATTATGGGAGATCACCTCATCGGACCTTACCTGTTACCATGTCGTCTAACCGGACCTATCTACTTGATCTTTCTGCAGCAAGTATTGCCACAACTTTTGAGAGATGAACAGATTTCTGCATCGACGCAACAGACAATGTGGTTCCAACACGATGGAGCCACTGCCCATTATAGCGGAGATGTTCGTAACTACCTGGATGTCACATTTGGTCAACAGTGGATCGGACGTGGTGGTCCCGTGCGTTGGCCTGCTCGGTCACCCGACCTATCATGTCTTGATTTTTATTTCTGGGGTCATATGAAATCGCTAGTTTATGACACCCCTGTTGACAATGCTGAGGAGCTGGTTGCAAGAATCGCAGTAGCTGCCGAAGAAATTCGAAATTCGCCTGGAGTATTCCAGAATGTTCGGATGTCCATGCGTCGGAGATGTGAGGCGTGCATTGCAGCCCGTGGAAGAAACTTCGAACACTTACTTTAATCCATGTACCTTTTGCTTCTTTTCATGTATTATTAAAACGATTTCTCACTTACGGTCTCTTTTCTTCATGGTGCTTCTGTGTACAACACCGCTTCAGGAAAGCATTTCCGACCCCACATTGCTATATGATTTCGAGTTGTCAGGATGTACCCTACCCCTCTTAGAAGTTCTGAAACGTTTAACTGAAACACCCTGTAGATTTTAAGAGCCTACACAAATAACAATTTGATTGGGAGCAAAAGTTATTTCTCTCTACTGCCAACTTTCCTCGACATATTATCCAGTTTCTACATATGGCTACCAAATAGGAATTTGTGAAACGTTGATTTCTTATTTTTGAGGCAGATAGCCTTTGGTACTAATCCTTATTACCACATTAGAAATTGCTACACTTCTTCCATGTTAATTGGAAGTGTTTATACACAGCTAACACTTCTCACATCATTTAGAAGATACTACATCTGTTTTACATAATACTGAATAATGGAATTGTTTATGATTATTTTAGCAATTTATTTTCAAAGTTTTCTTCATTGTTGCGCTTTTTTTTATCGACTACTTTACATATGACTGATATGTGTTTCTTTCATACCTCCTTTTATAACCTTTTACCTCCAGTTAATTAATTTCATACAAACAATATATTAATCTCTAGTTAACAATTTCAAGATTTATTTGGAAAAAAAAATTCAATAATAAAAAAATAGAGAAATAATAATAAATAAACTGTAAAATTTTGTTAATTAGAGATAATCTCACCAAGTGCAGTTCACCAAGATGAACACTCCTCTTCAACTTAGAATATATATGGAAAAATTCGGTACTGAACCAAGTTAGTATATCTGTTCCATGCTGGACCATAATGATGTTTACAGTAATTTTCAACATATAAGGCACGGCTTATTAAAAGCAAAAGAACAAAAACCACTGGATACAGAACAAGTACATGATCAAGGCCTATAACAAGCATAATTCACTTTAAATTATTACATAAAACTTTATGTATGTTTAAAATAAATTTATTCAATGATAACATGCAATTAAAACATGTGAAGAATTTTAATGATAAATGTCTGGTATGTGTTCATTACTCAATTTTAAGAAATTGAAAATTAAGATACAAGTATGCCAGAAATTATAAAGTAAATATTACAATTTTCTTAGTGCATAATGCATGAGTAATTAAACAAGTTTCAAAAATTCGATTACATGCAATTAGTAATAGTTCAATAATCTTTTTGGTTGCTGTAAGTAATGAGAAATTATGCAAATGTAACTAGCAGCTATCTCCAGGATATTACTCAACTAACTGATCAATAGAAGCACTTTCAGTAAAAAAAATAAATAATAAAAAAAAAACCCTCTAAATTACTGTTGCCAGTTCTGGTAACAGCAACTTATTCAGAAGTTTCACTCTGAAACTTGTGATCAGTAGCTTAATTTAAATTCACTAGTGGTTAATGTTTTGTTAATAGTTTAATTTCTGTAATAGATTGTTCATGCAAATCCTGTAATATATTGTAAATTTAAATTTTATAAAGTAGTCGAAAAGCTAAATATTCAGAAAGCCCTTGTTATCAATATTTTGGTGAGAACATTGTAATTTTCATTCAGCAGCTTAAATTTAACTTCTCTAGCATTGAAAGTTTTGTCAAGTTTCATTTCTGCAATATTTTGGTAACTTAAATTCTGTAATATATTGTAAATTTAAATTTTTTAATCTTTCTAACCTTTTTTAATTTTATCTTAATAATGGATGCTACAAGATCCACTTAAAATACAAAGTCCAAAGATATCGTGACCCAGACAGAAATGGTTGCAGGCATTTCCAGTGTGAGTCATGGGATTGTAATTTGTATAGCCTGTGCATTGTATTCTAAAATTGGCCTATTGCACAAACCTAGCTCTACTGATGATTTTTTTTTTTTTGCACCTGATGTAAGGACTGTACTGATTTCAAATTAAAACTTGGTGTGTTATGAAAAGAATTTAAGTCAATGAAGAAATGAATGCTTGCCCTAGAAACTGGGAGCTCATAGGGTACTCAAGTATCTTGTGACCTGTCAAGTGATGCACCTCCATTTTGGGTCCCAGATAAGGATATTCAGGTGCATACTGCTATGGTTGAATGTGATATAGTTTTATTGAGAAACTATATTGCTGGGGAAATGGGTAATATTTTTTGTAATAAAGATAGGGGGAGTAGAACCAGGGTGGTTTTCCAGAAGCAACAATTGATGTTTTTACCAACAGATTGTCAAATTTTGAGGTGGAGTAAAGAGAACATTATTATTCCTGTGGGGACTAACGATATTAAATGAACATGACCTAACCATTTGTTGGATAAATATAGAGCCATGCTGAAAAAATATGCTGCAAGTTAGGTCAAAATATTAAATGAACATGACCTAACCATTTGTTGGATAAATATAGAGCCATGCTGAAAAAATATGCTGCAAGTTAAGTCAAAATATTAAATGAACATGACCTAACCATTTGTTGGATAAATATAGAGCCATGCTGAAAAAATATGCTGCAAGTTAGGTCAAAATATGTATATGTCTGCAATTCTGCCAAGACATCATAGGGGGGGGGGATTATATGCCGAAAGACTTCTGGATTAACTCAAGACTTGAGGGAATCTGCAAGACTCTAGGGAGTGAAATTTTTATCAGCGTGGCCCTCACTTGTAGGTAGAAGAAATCTACTTTATGGAGATAGCATTCATTTGAACAAGGTGGAACAAAGATGGTGCAAAGATTTTTGCCAGTATCATTCAGGATACCTTAAAAAGGTTCAGATAAACTGCATGTTTATCATACAGATCCATGTTTATCTGATGATATGGGTCAAAGCAATGCTTGTACTCACCTCAAGAATTCTTGTTTGTTGCCACAATAGTCAATGTTGGCAAGATGTTCTGAAGGTAACAATGTTTCAAATGAGTGGGGATGAGAAAGATAGAGAAATAAACCTAAATAACTTCAAGGGGTGTGTTAGGATAGTAAACTATAGAAGAATACTTAGGCTTAATTGTGTCTACAGTAAGGTCAGGAGTGTTGTCAATAAAATGGCTGAATTTGAACAACTAATGGCATAGGATAATAATGGGTAAGACTAATAATATACAGTATAATAATAATAGACTAATAATGTATAGGATTAATAATAATGCAGAGGACCACTAATGCTGACAATATGGCTAGCAGGAATGTAGTGCCACCTGGAAATTAGGGATAATAAATTCCACTGCAAGATGTATAATGTATTTAGGGAAGATGGTGGTGTCATGCTTCTAACAAAAGCAGCCTGAGTGCAAAAAGAGCCTTTGCTGAGTCTGAAGTTACGTCTGCCAGCATAGAATCTGTGTGGAGTGAGCTAGTTGGAAGCAAAGGTGTAATGAGAGTGGGAGTAATCTACAGACCAGAAGAATGTGAAGAATTTGATGAGAGTATTTACATACAAATGGAATGGGCAAGAAAAAACGAATGTCTTATTACAGATGACTTCAATCTGCCCAGATTGATTGGAATAAATGGGAGGGAAACTCACCTTGAAGAAAAATTTTTCTAAATAAACTAGATTATTATTTGTACCAGCATGTCAGAGATAATACTAGGGGGAAATTCCATTACTATAGAATATTCTTGACCTTATCATTACTCACAAATTTCATCACATCACAGGGATTAAATTACAAGAACCATTTGCAAGTAGTGATCACACAGTTGTCAGTTGTCAGCTGAAGATGAAGATGAAGAAAGATGTTGCAGTAGTTAAAGGTCAAGGCACAGGTTTATTTCAGAAAGGGGACTTTGACAATTTAAGGGGCTATATAGCATCTATTAAATGGGCAGAGTGCAGGGTGTGGGCAAATACACTTGAATTATGGAATACCTATAAAGAATAAATCACAAAAGTCTTGTGACTGGTATGTAGGAATGCATACATACCATTAAGAAAATATTTCAGGAGGAGAAGGATACCGAAATGGACGAATGCAGAGCTGGCTGGTCAAATTGAGCAGAAAAAGACAGCATGGGACAATTACAGAGTGATGAAAAGTACTGAAGCCTACAACAGATACAAGTTGAATTGTAACAGATCCACAAATAAGAGATTTTTTTTTTTTTTTGATTTGGTAGTTGTTGGCGCATCGGCTTCTGTGGCCATATTGCACCTCCCAAGGTTTTTGCAGTACTTTGATCCAAGCCCGAGGCGGGAATCGAACCCGCGACCTTTGGGTTGCCGGGCAGGTACTTTACCCACTCGGCTAGCCCGGTCGGCACAAATAAGAGAGGTGAAGGCTACATTTGCTACGTTAGAGAGGTGAAGGCTACATTTGCTAAGAGAGCAAAGAATGGGAACAAGGAATTTTTCATATATGTGAATACAAGGAAGAAAAAAGTGAATCAGATCGGATCCTCATGCACTGAGTATGGAAAAGTCAAACAATCCAGCTGATGTTGGGGATTAATTTAACAAGTACTTTGCATCTGTTCTTACTGATGAAAGACCCTTCATGCTAAGAAGAGGCTGTGAGAATAAGACTGAGTTATATACCCAGTAATTTTGAGAGAAGCTGCCAGGAGGGGGTATTGAACTATTGAAATTAAATATGAGGGCATCTTTGGACTTGGGAGAGATTACACTGGATTAGAGTAGTGCTAATGAAGGCAGTATTAAGACCAAAGTCAATAATTACAAATTGGTTAGTCTGACTTCAGTGGTAGGAAAAATCTTAGAGGCAATGACTAAGAATACAATTCAGGGACATTTAGAATTTAGATAGATATGACATTCTGAATAACACACAACACAGTTTTCTTAAAGGAAAATCGTTTTAACTAACTTAGCAGGCTATTTTGACATGGTTATTCATGAGCTGGATGTAGTGAACAATTCTGACATACAGTAGTTTATTTGGATTTTAGCAAGGCATTTGACTCAGTTCCTCATGAGAGGTTACTGTATAAGCTGAAACATGATGAGATTACTGGAAAAATTCTAAGATGGATTGCTGGGTGGCTGCAAGGCAGAAGGTAGAGGGTTGTGAATAATGTATATTCTTCAAATTGGTGTTAGGTCAGAAGTAGAGTTCCCGAAGGATCAGGTTCTTGGACAACTGTTGTTTCTGATTTTCATAAACAACATGAACAAAGGGACAGAAGGTGTGATGTCAAAATTTGCAGATGTAAAGATTGGTAGAGTCGTTAATGATCAGTGCCAAGCAGCACTCCTTCAGGATGACGTGAACAAGCTTCGAGAATGATGAGAAAAGTGGCAACTATGTTTTAATGCAGCAAAATTGCTGCATTAAAGTTTGTATTTGAGGAACAGCAACCCTAAAATAAATTATACACTTGGTGGGATTGAATTACAAACAGTAGAGTAAGAAAGAGATCTGGTAGTTATAATACGGGCAGATACAAAGTTTTCTAAGCACCATAATCAGGTAATCAGGAAAACACATGGTGTCCTATCGATGATTTATCAAACATTATCCTGTAGAGATATAGAGGTTATAGTGTAAGGCAACTGTAAGACCATATTTGGAATACTGTGTTCAAGTATGGAGACCTTATCAGAAAAAAGACATTGAGCTTCTTGAAAGGGCTCAAAGATGGGCAACTCTTATGGTGGGATCAGCAAAAGGGCGACCATATTAGGAAAGCCTCCAAATGTGGGGTACAGAGCTTACCAACCAGGCAAGCTCTGTACCCTACATTTGATTGAGGTTTATAAGGCACCGAGAGGGATTAGTAAAATGAATGAAGGTGGAATTTTCACTGTTATAAAGAATTCCAGAACTAGGAGCCATAAATTCAAATTACCCCTGAGATTTAGATTAGATTGTAAAGAAGTTTTCTTTCAGCCAGTGTGTTGTTGATTGCTAGAACAAGATGCCCATGCATGTAGTTCAGGCTGATAGTTTGAATAAATTCAAAGGCAACTCGATACTTATCTACTTGGTGGGTCCCCCCCCCCTTGCCAGTGCAGAAAAAAATCCATGGCTTCCTTGCACTATATGACAAACACTATTACTAACATTACTATAGACACTGTGAAGACTAAGTATTCTCCTATAGTTTACTATCCTGAATAATATCCTAAATATCCTAAGTTATTTAGGCTTGCTACCCTTAGTTTATTTTCATACTCATTTGAAAAGTTGCTACCCTTAGATAATCTTGCCAACATTGGTTGCTGCAGCAACAAACAGGAATTGCTGGGGTGAGTGCAAGCATTACTTTGACCCATATTATCAAATAGATGCAGATCTTTATTACTCTTCTCCTCTGCCCCTAACCAGCAGTTCTCCTAAATCCTTAGGGTATACTCAGCGATGCTGGCAAAAAGCCTTGCATTACCTTAGTTCAAATGAATACCATCTCTACAAAATAGATTCCTTCTACCTACGAGTTCAGGCCATGTTGATAAAATAATTTCCCTGTAGAGCCTTGAGCTTCCTTCAAGTCTTGAGTTAATCCACAAGGCTGTCAGCATGTAATCCGTCCTATCATGTCTGGCCAGAGTTGAAGATGAACATACACATTCTGAGCAGTGTTTTTAGGGACATGGATACCAAAAGTATACTAAGTACAGCAACGGGAGCTAAATTTATGCCCTCACACATGAAGGGACAAATTTAAATTAGTGAAGGATGGTTGCAGAATAGATGTGCAGTAGTTTGACTTCAGCCAGGGGTAGTTGATTTACTGGAACAGGCTTCCCTCTGGTGTTGTGGAGTGGGTTTGTTTGTTTGTTTGTTATTTGGTTTTTAGGAGCATTAGCAACTAAGGCCATATTGCTCCGGGATATGCGGTGGTCATTCCCTGACCTTTCCGCATCCTCCGTATTTGGTGGTGACGGTGTGGAGTGGGTACACTGAATAAATTCAAGAAAGAACTAAGACAAACTATCAGAAGGGATAGACCGGTGATGATGTGGGAAGTGTTGTTATGTGGTTCCCCCTGCCCCTTTTTGAGCTGATACTGTGTAAGCATCATTTTCCACTACTAATACTAAATGCTTTTATGGTAACTGACAGAAGTGGAAAAAAAATTGTTGAAGCTAAAAGTGGATGAGGCAACTGGCAGCAATGTAATCTATCCAATTATATTGAAAGTAGTAGCAAAAGAGTTAAGCAAATCTTTAGCCATAATTATGAGCGCATCCTTGGATTCAGGGTAGGTCTCTATAATTGCTTATAAGGTTGGAGATATACAAATGTATTCCCAATTCACAAAGGTTGTTCAAGAGTCAAAGTGCATAATTAATGAAGTATAAGGATGACTTCCGTTCCAGGGGTTTCGGTGGTTAAAGAAGTATCGTAGGATCATCTTGACATAATGCAGTCATAAGGAAATCACAACATGGATATGTTAGAGATATTATCTGACCAATCTAATTAACTACTACTATATTCACAGTAACAAAGGAACCAGATGAAAAAAAAAAAATAAATATATTCTGACATCATATACTTAGATTTCAGTAGAACTTTTGATACTGTTCTGTGGAACAGTATCAAAATTATATTATAATATAATTTTGTTACTATATTATAATACAATTATTATTATATGGTACCTAATATTATATTATATTATAGATAGATAGATGATGTATTAAGTAAAATTATGAATTAAATTGAGAATATTCTAATAAATTGGAGATATATATAAAACAAACAAACAAAAATTTTAAATATAAAACATTTTAAAAATACCTAAATTAAATATATCAAACTAACCACAGGGTAGGGTCCAAGCAATAGTCATGATAATGTCACCCAAATAATTAGGATGCCGCACATTACCCCACAAACCTGAAATAAGGAGACGCCTCTTCTTGCAAGTTGGAATGGACTCCAGATCTAGGATAAAATTGAAATTAAAAATTAAAGGGTAAAGAAAAAGGGAAATGGTGCTGTTAACAGTAGCATACAACACTAAATGCAATATGAAAAAAGTAAAAAACATGTTGCTCAGTCTTTATGAAAAATCAGCAACCTATCTGACTGCATTATCATAAGAATAACATTTCAATCAGGTAAGAGATCTATAATAAAAATAGCTAAAGAAATAAGTATTTTGTTTAAAAAAAAATACTCCAATAATAAAATTGGCTATACAGACCAAAGATATGTAAGGGATTTTATGTTCAGGTTAATTTATAAAGGCTTATAAGAGAATTCCAAATAATATCAGATTATAAGTGAAAACCACATGAAATGAGGTGTTCTCTGATCTTATGTGGCCATCCCAAAGAAAATTTATTTATTTATTTATTTTATAAATTATTTTTATATAATATAATTTATTTTTATAAATTATATTTTTTATAAATAACATTCATAAGATACAGTAGGTGCTAGTTCTTATAAACACTGGTTGATATTATCATCTACATAAATCAAAAGAACAAAATCAACAAATCAAACATGTTAAGTGACATTAAAAAGTTCTAGAATCACTATGTATGAATTATACTAAATTGTTTAAACAATTTAGTATAATTTGATCATTCTTAATTAGCATAATAACTAGCATAATTTGATAAATGAGTATTTAGCATCTACATTCACACATGAGGGCTTATACAAAGAGGAGAAGGCTCGATGTTTATCAATCTCTAACAAGGAGTTAATGATTTTGTAATAACTGAGAGCAAAGCAGAGAAGAAATTGTTGAAGTTAAACATAAGAAAGGCACCTGCGGTGGATGGGATCTATCCAGTTATATTAAAGGTGGTAGCAAAGGAAGTAAGCAAACTCTTAGCCATAATTATGAGAGCATCCTTGGACTCAGGATAAGTCCCCACGGACTGTAGATGTGCAAATGTATCTCCGATTCACAAAAAGGGGGGATCAAAGGGTGACACAAGTAATTACAGACCTGTTAGTTTGACTTCTATTCCAGGGAAAATAATGAAGTCACTGGTTAAAAAAGCATTGCAGGATCATCTAGACAAGACTGCAGTAATAATTCAGGCACAGCATGGGTTTCTTGATGGGATATTATGACAAATTTGATGGAATACTATGACATGATCACAAAGTAACTGGAAACAAAAAATAATTTTGATATCATATACTCGGATTTCAGGAAAGCATTTGATACTGTTGCACATGGAAGACTGCTGTACAAATTGGAGCTGTATGGCATTAAAGGCCATTTGCTACAATGGATAAAAGGATGGTTGAGTGGGAGAAGACAAAGTGGTAAACAATGGTCACTGCTCTTCGTGAACTAATGTTATTAGTGGTGGCCCCCAGGGCTCGGTGTCGGACCCATTGTTGTTTTGTATATTTATCAATGATATTGATGAAGGTATATCAAGCTTAATGTCAAAGTCCAGATGATACAAAGATTGGCAAGGCTATTAATAACAATAATGACAGTATGCTGCTGCAACAGAATCTGGAAAAGTTGGGCAGATGGGCAGAGAAGCGGCAACTGAAGTTTAACATTGACAAATCATAACTGGCTCTCTTTAAAAGTGCCAGCTGTGAATTACAATCTCCAAAAAAGATAAGTGTTTTGTTATTTTATTTACTTAATTGTATTATTATATTGTACTTTATAAGACTCTTTATAGTTCAAATTACGGTCATTATTTTTATTTCTAATTTAGATAATTTTTTAGGTTGTTACTTTATACAGTGGCAGACAAAAAAAACTGCATCACTTCAAAAAAAAAGAAACATTTGTAGGGAAACGTATAAGATACTGTTTCATTACAGTCATTATCTTTTCTGCAAAGCAAAGGTAGAAAATAATTGCAAGGTATTGCATCAGAAAATAATTGCAAGGTATTGCATCAGCTATTTCTATAAATATGGTGTTGGAAGTGTATACATGATCATTAGTATCCTGTTTTGTGGAGATGTAAGCATGGCTCCATATGTTCAGTTGACATCAAGAAAAAAATTGTAGCTGTTCCTCTGTCCCAGGAAGGGCTTTCTACAGTCTGCCACCAGTCAACAGTATCCTGGGTGTAGAAATTAAAGCGCGAAACTGGTGATGTGAAGAGAAGACCTGGATTAGGCCTTAAAAGAGTGACTAAGCTTTACCAAGATTGATACTTGAATCGGCTATGCCTTCGTAATCGGCATGCTAGTGCTGCTGATCTAAAACTGGACTTTGAGATGGCCTTTGGCGTTGAAACAATTGCACGAACTATCCAAACACAGCTTTTGGAATGGAATGTGGTCTGCATGATTATTGGCCCAAGAAGAAGCCTTTGTTGACCCAATAAATGAGGAAGAAGCCACTTTCTTGGGCTAAAACGCATGTTTCATGGACACGAGAGCAATGGGACACCGTCATCTTTTTTGACAAATCAAAATTCAACCTGCATGGCGCGGATGGGAAGCAATATGTCAGAAGATGAAAATCGGAGGCATACCATCCTGACTGGATAACACCAACTATAAAGTTCCCTGCCGGTCATATGGTCTGGGGATGCATAACAAGCAAAGGGGTGGGGTGAATTAAGTTTATTAATGGAATGGTGAATGCAGAAACCTACACTACTATCTTGGAGGAGTGCCTGAAACCTGTTATTAGGGGTCATCACACAGACATCCAAAACTGCATTTTTCAGCAGGACTCAGCACCTTGCCACAAAGCAAAATTGATAAGTTTTATGCTATTTAGATTTAATGATGAGTTTGTCTTCCTGTCTCACAAGGCTTAAAACATACTTATACCAATGTTTTTGCTCATTTTTCTCCCTTAAAGTGCAGTCATACTTCAGAAATGCTGGCATTACAGTGTTAGACTGGCCCAGCAACAGTCCAGATTTGAATCCTATTGCAAATTGCTGGTACATAATGTAGTCTGAAATTGCTCAGAAGAAGCCAACAAGTAAGAGTCAGCTGCAGGAGAGCATTGTAAGGGTGTGGTACCATGAAATTGGGCAACTGTATATCCAGAAGTTGATTAACTCTATGGCAGATCATTGCAAGGCTGTAATTGCAGCTCGAGGAGGAACAACAAAATATTGAGGACTTATTTTGCTGATTTACAGTACATAATACTATTATGTTAACTTGTCATTTCAGTTTGTCATACACATAAATGCAATAAAATGTACGTTTGGTTGCCATGATTGCTATTTGCATGATTTCTCATATTTCCATTAATTACGCATTTATCCCTTTGGGAAGATATTTATGGCAATTAGGTATATCAAGTGGAGTCTTTTTATTGGATTTCACACACACACACACACACACACACACACACACACACACACACACACACACACACACACACACCTAACAAATACATTTCGAACATTTCTGCAACCCACAATGCAGCGCAAAACACAATTTACAAAATTGTGTTTGCAAAATTTGCAAAATTCAAAAGTGACGCCATTTTTTTTGTCTGCCACTGTATATGTAAAACAGTTGTTTCATTCGAATCTTGCAGTCACTGTTTTCATACAGTGAGTGGTAGGGAATTCAAATTTTAAATTGTGGTAGCTCTAACGTAAAACTAGATAGTGTAATATGAATCACTGCATTTAGGAATCTATCTTATAGTGTAGTATTCATAATTAATTAATTAAATTTATTAATCGTATTAAATTTCATTGTTAATTTCAATATCATGCCCCAGACTAGAGCAGCAAAGCAACAGGCACAAAGTGGCAGGAGTGCTTTGACTCGGCGGAGAAACGAGGGGGGCAATTCTCCAACGCATCACAGCATAAAAAATGTGTAACTTGTGAAATGTTTGTAGAACTCTCTGGAACAAGACATGATCAAGCCAAGGAGGATGTCTTTGTGTGTGTGCTTGGCGCAGAGAGCATTACAAAATTAGGCACCAATCAGCAATATGATGGGCGCTTATGAGAGTTTGAAGAGTCGGTTTAATACCCTCAAGAGTTGAGGGCCCTTGAAGGTATTAAAAAATGGTGGAACCATCAAGCTCTCAGCTGTCCAACTCAATATGATAGTACACCCTTGTACATCAGGCAACAGAGCAGAAATCTCCCTGGTCCCACAAGAGTTATTTATTGTCAGTGACTATTGTCAGGAAAATGGGAAATATATTGTGCAAAAAGAATAGGTGGAAAAGGACCAGGGTATGTCTGCCAGGGGCAAAAGTTGATGATGTTGTAGAAGAAAAGATATCATCTTTTAAGGGCACAAAGAGTGATATTGTTGTACACGTTAGCACTAATGACATTAAGAGTAGGAGATCTGCAGACTTACTTAACAATTACAGGTCAATGCTGAAAAAAAGTCATCAGTTAGGGTTAAATTTGAAAGTGTGTGCATTTCTGCCCTGGAGGGATTATGCAAGGCTCATGGGGTACAATTTTTCTCAGCGTGGTCTGTACATGTTTAGGGGAGAGACATGCTTCTACAGGGATGGTATACACTTAAACAGAAGGGTTTGTTTGTTTGTTTGTTTCAGGATTTATTAGGCGCATCGGCAACTATGGCCATAGTGCGCGAAAACAGAAGGCAAGAGTGTTTTGAAAACAGGGTGCAAGAGTGTTTTCTGATGCTATTGAGGCAGCGTTAGGTGGGTAAGAAAACTGCTAGCTTGTGGGGATTCACAGACTACACCTATTCCAGGCCACACCTAGAGTACTGTATACTAAAAGGTTAATAGTGGCCACAGGCAGAGGTGGAAGTGATTCTTCCACTACTCCTATTAGAATGAGCAGCAGTCTGGAGGGCAGTGTGCTGGGGAGTTCAGGGACTGGTGGAGTCATCATGAAAGAAATAAATAAATGGGCTGTGTTAGGGTAGCAAAGAATAAGTACAGGTATATGTACACCAATGCTAGAAGTATAGTAAATAAATTTGATGAATTTGAAGTGCTGGTCAAGACACCAAGGGCAGATATTGTTGGGATATGGTGTCACACAGATATTTGCAGTGCACAACTGGAATTTGGTGAGTAAAAGATGTACAGAAAGGATAGACAGGACAAGAAGGCAGGAGGGGGTTATGCTATTAATTAAGAAAAACAAAATCTAAGGAAGTGCATCCAGCTGACATAGATGAACAGTGCAATGTTGAGTCAGTTCAGTGTGACATGAGCACTCGGAAAGCAAAAATTAGAATAGGAGGGTGTTATAGTCACAATGACTAATGACTACAATGAACAATTGTATAGAGAAATAGAATGGGCAGTAAATCAGATTGTGTTATAATAGGGGAGTTTAACTTCCCAGATATTGACTGGAACTTGTAGGTTGGTCACTTGCACACTAGCAAGGCTTTTGTGGGTTTATTGGATGATTGTTTTCTGCAGCAGCATGATTGAGTGGCACCCAGAGAGGGTAATACACTTGACCTGGTTATCAGCAGTGTATAGAGAATTTGCAGATACAAATTTGTAAAGGAACCACTAGGGATGGGATACACTTAACTAGAGGGGTACAAGGGGTTGAAGTGATCACAGTGTACTGATGTCAGATTTACTTAAAGATATAATTACCATCGGGGATAAAGGGAAGGGTTTTTTGCTTTCGTAAAGGTGACTACAGTGGTCTCAGAGATTCTTTAAGTTCTATAGAGTGGGACCAACTGATGATGTTACCAACAGCAAATTCTAAATGGGAAGCATTCAAAGAAGTAATTTTGGAAGCTATTAAATGTTTCATACCTATTAAGAAATATTGTTCAAGGTTTAGGCCCAAATGGATGTCAGATGAACTTATGAAACTCGATGCAAGAAAAATGCATGGGATGCATATAAATTATCAGTTGACACAGAAACCTATGGCAGATATAAGCTAGTCTGTAATAAAGTCACAAAAAAAGGTTAGGCAAGCAAAGGCAGAATATGAGAAATCTTTGGCAAAGGGTGCTAAGAAAAACAACAACTAGTTCTTTATTTATGTAAATTCTAGAAGGAATGGGATGAAAAAGATTGGTTCACTTGATATTGATGGTTCGACTGTTGATGGTCCTGCTCAGATAGCTGATAATCTGAATGAGTATTTTGCATCTACATTCACACATGAGGAGTTAAGGAAGGAAAATTCCAGAAGTTTATCAAACAGTAACACGGTGCTTAATGATTTTGAATAAGTGAGAGAAGAGTGGAGGAGAAATTGTTGAAATTAAACATAAGAAAGGCATCTGGGGTAAATGGGTTCTATCCAGTTATATTAAAGGAGCCGGCAAAGGAAGTAAGCAAACCTTAAGCCATACTTATGAGAGTATCCTTAAAGTCAGGGGAAGCCCCCACGGACTGGAGATGTGCAACTGTATCTCCAATTCACAAAGGGGGATCTAAGGGTGACATGAGTAATTACAGACCAATTTGCCTAACTTCTGTTCCAGGGAAAATAATGGAGTCACTGGTTAAAAATGCATTGCAGGATCATTTAGACAAGACTGCAGTAATAATTCAGACACAACATGGGTTTGTTAAGGGAAAGTCTTGTCTGAAAAATTTAATTGGTTATTATTATCATTTTTTGGTTTTTAGGAGCATTAGCAACTAAGGCCATATTGCTCCGGGATATGCGGTGGTCATTCCCTGACCTTTCCGCATCCTCCGTATTAGATGGTGAAGGGGTCGAACCCCGGTCTAATCACGAAGCGTGTGCTACGCACTGCTGCTCCTTTCCACCTGACTACGGAAGCGCCCAAATTTAATCGGATACTATAATGTGGTTACAAAGGAACTGGATGCAAAAAAATAATTTTGATATATACTTGGATTTCAGGAAAGCTTTTGACACTGTTAAGCATGGAAAACTATTGTACAAATTGGAGCAGTATGATATTTAGGCAAATTACTGCAATAGATAAAAGGGTGGTTGAGTGGGAGAAGACGGAGAATGGTAATCAAAGGACACTGCTCTTCGTAGACTAATGTTATTAGTGGAGTCCCTCAGGGTTCAGGGTTGGACCAACCGTTGTTTTATTTATTTATCAATGATATTGATGAAGGTATATCAGGCTTAATGTTTAAGTTTGCAAATGATACAAAGGTTGGCAGGGTTGTTAATGGCAGTAATGGCAGTGCGCTACTGCAACAGGATCTAGAAAATTTGGAAAGATGGGCTGTTGGCAACTGAAGTTTAACATTGACAAATACAAAGTACTGCATATGGGTAGAAGTAATCCCAGAGAAACGTACCAACTGTGTGGTACTACACTTATTGTGGTATAAAATGAAAAAGATCTTGGAGTAATTGTGCAGTCAGATATGAAGTTCTCTGAGCAATGCAGACAGGCTGCCACAGCAGATCATGGGGTATTGTCAATGATATTGAGGAATTTTGCTAGTAGGGAAAAGGAGGTGATTATCCCTTTGTATAAGGCAATGATCAGGTCACGCCTTGACTACTGCTTGCAGGTCTCGAGGCCTCATTTTAGGAGGGATGTAGAGTTGCCAGAATGAATACAGAGAAGGGCAACAAGACCTGTGAATGGAACAAAGGGTGCTGTTATGAAGAAAGGATTGAGTTCTGCAAATTGCAGTGGCTGGAGACTAGGCATCTGTGAGGTGATCTGATTGAGGTGTATAAGGCCTTGAATGGTTTAAGCAACCTAAATGCTGATGGGATACTTCTGCTTTCTCAGATTACGAACCTGAGGGGGAACATAGATTCAGAGTGAGGAAAGACAGTTGTAGAATAGATGTGCAGAAATTTGTCTTTAGCCAGTCGGTGGTTAATTACCAGAACAAACTTCCATCTGTTGTTGTGGAAGTTGATAGCTTAAACAAATTCAAACAGAAACTGGAGAAACTTTTAGAGGGAATGGATGTGTGAAATTGTTTGTTTTTTTTTTTTTTTTGGCTTACATAAGCTCATACACTTGCTTTCTTACATCACATGCCTCCATTACTAGCACTACTACTAAATGCAAATCACTGCATACGGAGAAATGTATCAACTAGGTGGTGTTACACTCAGGGTAGTGGAGAATGAAAGAGAATGAGAATGGAGAGTAATTGTGCAATCAGATATGAAGTTTTCTGAGCAGTGAGAACAGACTGAGAGTAGGTCACGGGGGTCTCGTCAATGATATACAGGAATTTTGCTATAAATTATCCCCTTGTATAAGGCAATAGTCAGGCCACACACTAAGTACTGCGTACCAATCTAATAGCCTCATTTTAGGAAGGATGTTGAGTTAGTTTGGTTGGTTTTTTTTTTTTTTTTTTTTTTTTAGGAGCATTAGCAACTAAGACCATATTGCTTCGGGGATATGCGGTGGTCATTCCCTGACCTTTCCACTTCCTCTATATTTGGTGGTCACGGGCTCGAACCCCGATCTAATCAAGAAGCATGTGCTACGCACTGCTACTCCTGCTCACCTGGCTACAGAGGCGGCATGTTGAGTTGCTAGAATGAATACAGGGTAACAAGCTGGTGAGGGGGAACAATGGGGTGCTCTTACGAAGAAAGGCTTAAGTTCTGCAAATTACAGCATCTGTAGATTAGGCACCTATGAGGTGATCTGATTGAGGTGTATAAGGCCTTGTATGGATTGAGCAGGCTCAGTGCTAATGAGATTCTTCCTCTTGCTCAGATTACAAATCTGAGGGGGCATAAACTAAAATCGAGGAAAGATAGTTGTAGAATAGATGTGCAGAAATTTGCCTTTAGCCAGCGGGTGGTCGATTGCTGGAACAAGCTTCCATCTGTCGTTGTGGAAGTTGATAACTTAAATAAATGCAAGGAAGAAGCGATCAATCTTTAAAATGAGAAAAATTTTTTTTTTGGCCGATGCAGTATAAGCTTGCTTTCTTGCATGATATGCCTCTACTAATGCTAATGAAAGCTCATCGAAAGAAGTTCTAAACACAAATTTTTAAAGCAAAAAATAGAAGTCAACTTATATGTCGGAATATACGGCAAGTTGTTTTGTGTTAATAAATTTTAATAATAATAATATTTTTTTTTTTATTATTTTTTTTTTTTGTCCTCGCCTTTTTCCCATTATATATGAGGTCAGCGTTTTTACTGTTTTAGCATGAAATCTTTTTACGGCTGGATGCCCTTCCTGATGCCAACCCTTACCCTTTATCCGGGCTGGGGATATGCAGTGGTCATTCCCTGACCTTTCCGCATCCTCGGTTTTTGGTGGTCACGGGCTCAAACCCCGGTCTAATCAGAAAGCGTGTGCTATGCACTGCTGCTCCTGCCCACCTGGCTACGGAGGCGCCAATAATAATATTTAATAATAAAATAATATTCAATTTGTAAACTTGCTTTTTAAATTTTTTTTGTACTTCATTTGCTTTTGTGTTTAAATGCATATCCTTAACGTTTAGGGGCATTTAGTGTATTGTATTAATCTTGTGATTGTTATTAAATATATTATTATTATCAATATACTAATTTCAATATTTTATTCTTGTTTCATTCAATATCCATTAATAAAAAATATAACAATAAAGTAAAAAGAAAGACAGTTGTTGGTAGAATTGCCACCCTCCCTGGTATTTTATCGCTTGTTTTGAAAAATTAAAAATGAAAATATGTCCAGAATTTTTCAGAAATAATGGGTAACATGTTGAGCTTCCCCCACTTCACTTTTTGTGGTTGGATTAACAGAGAAGGGCAGAGCCCATGATCTGTGTTTGCATTGGGGCCAATTTGCTCTAGTTACACACTGTCTCCAATGTTCAGTTCTTTCCCCCTTTATTTTCCTCTTGCATATTAATGACCTTCTTCCATTGACTGGAAATCCTATCCATTGTTTTGGTAATGATGACAGCACAATGCATTCCACTTCCAATTTGAGAGAAAACTTGCTCTGCAAAAAAACACAAATTTCTCAAATGTCCAACTACCACTTCCTTAAATGCTGATCTCCAAGTAATTCTCCAATGGGACAAAGATAGCTTATATCACTTATATCTCTCTTATATCTCTCATATTCTTATATCTAGCTAAGAATAGAAACAGGTGCAGGTATACTTGCGTGTACACCAATGCTAGGAGTTAAGTAAATAAATTTGATGAATTTGAGGTATTGCTCAAAACATCAAAGGCAGATATTGTTGGGATATCAGAGACGTGGTGCCACACAGATATAAGGAATGCAGAACTGCAATTTGGGGAGTACAACGTCTACAGAAAGGATAGACAGGATAGGAAGGGGGGGAGGGGTTATGCTGTTAGTTAAGAAACACATAAAAACCAAGGAAGTGAAGCCAGTCGACATCGCTGGACAGTGCAGTGTTGAGTCAGTTTGGTGTGACATAAGCATTGGGAGATCAAAATTGCGAGTAGGAGTGTGCTATAGGCCTAATAACTCTGATGAGTATAATAAGGAACTGTACAGGGAAATAGAGTGGGCCAGGGCCAGTAAATCAGAGAGTCTTATAATGGGGGATTTTAATTTCCCAGATATTGACTGGAATTTGGGGGCTGGTTACTCACACACTAGCAGGGCTTTTGTGGATTTATTGGATGATTGTTTTCTACATCAGCATGTTCGGGAGGCAACTAGAGGGAGTAATACTCTTGATTTGATTATCAGCAGTGATTCTTCAGGCATTAAGAATCTGCAGATAAATGAACCACTAGGTGGCAGTGATCACAGTGTGCTGAAGTGGGATTTACTCAAAGAGGTAACTACCATTAGGGGTAAAGGGAAGGGTTATTGCTTCTGTAAAGGCGACTGCGATGGACTGAGACAGTATTTAAATTCTATACAGTGGGACCAACAGCAAATTCAAAATGGGAAGCATTCAAAGAACTTATCTTGGAAGCTACTAGGCTTTACATACCAACTAAGAAATATTGTTCAAGGTTTAGGCCAAAATGGATGTCAGATGAACTAATGAGGCATATGGCAGAGAAGAAAAATGCATGGGATACTTACAAATTAACACATGACACAGAAGCCTATGATAGATACAAGTTGATATGCAACCAAGTTACAAAGGAGGTTAGGCAGGCGAAGGCAGATTGCGAGAAATCCTTGGCAAGGGATGCAAAGAAAAACAGCAAAGAGTTCTTTACTTATGTAAACTCTAGAAGGAAGGAGATGAATCAGATTGGTCCACTTGATATTGATGGATCAACTGTTGATGATCCTGCTCAGGTAGCTAACAAACTAAATGAATATTTTGCATCGACATTCACACATGAGGAGTTATTCAGCAAGGGGAATGCCAGAGGTGTATTCAACTCTAGCAGTAAGCTACAGAATCTTGAAATAACTGGGAGTAAAGTGGAGGAGAAACTGTTGAAGCTAAACACAAGAAAGGCACCCGGGGTGGATGGGATCTATCCAGTTATATTAAAGGAGGCAGCAAAGGAAGTAAGCAAATCCTTAGCCATAATTATGAGAGCTTCCTTGGACTCAGGGGAGGTACCCATAGACTGGAAATGTGCAAATGTGACCACAATTCACAAAGGAGGATCAAAGGCTGACACAAGTAATTATAGACCTGTGAGCTTAACTTCTGTTCCAGGAAAATTAATGGGGGCACTGGTTAAAGAAGCACTGCAGGATCATTTAGACAAGACTTCAGTTATAGCTCAGACACCGCATGGTTTTGTTAAGGGGAAGTCTTGCCTGACCAACTTGATTGGATACTATGATGCAGTCACAAAAGAACTGGATGCAGGGAATAACTTTGATATTATATACTTGGATCTTAGAAAGGCTTTTGATACTGTTGCACATGGAAGACTGCTACACAAATTGGAGCAGTGTGACATTGGAGGCAAATTGCTGCTATGGATAAAGGAGTGGTTGAGGGGGAGAAGACAGAGAGTGGTAATCAATGGACACTGTTCATCGTGGACTAATGTTATTAGTGGAGTCCCTCAGGGCTCAGTGTTGGGTCCATTATTGTTTTCTGTATTTATAAATGATATTGATGATGGTATATCAAGCTTAATGTCCAAGTTTGCAGACGATACAAAGGTTGGCAGGGTTGTCAAGGACACTACTGACACTATGCTGCTGCAACAGGATCTGGAAAGGTTGAGCAGATGGGCTGAGAGGTGGCAAATGAAGTTTAACATTGACAAATGTAAAGTACTACACATGGGAAACAGCAACCCCAGAGCAACGTATCAACTCTGTGGTACTACACTGACAGTGGTAGAGAATGAAAGGGACTTGGGGGTGGTTGTGCAGGCAGATATGAAGTTCTCTGAGCAGTGCAGACGGGCTGCAAGAGTAGCTCATGGAGTATTGTCAATGATATACAGGAATTTTTCCAGCATGGATAAGGAGGTGATTATTCCATTGTATAAGACAATGGTCAGGCCACACCTAGAGTACTGTATACAGGTCTGGAGGCCTCATTTCAAGAAGGATGTAGAGCTGCTGGAACCAGTACAGAGAAGGGCAACAAGATTAGTGAATGGAACAAAGGGGTGCTCTTACGAAGAAAGGCTTAAGTTTTGCAAATTACAGTGTCTGGAGACTAGGCACCAGCGAGGTGATCTGATAGAGGTGTATAAAGCCTTGAATGGTTTAAGCATGCTCAATGCTGATGGGATTCTTCCTCTAGCTCAGAAAAATCACCTGAGAGGGCATAAATTCAAATTGAGGAAAGACAGATGTAGGATAGACGTGCGGAAATTTGCCTTTAGCCAGCGGGTGGCTGGTTGGTGGAACAGACTTCCATCCCTTGTGGTGGAGGTTGATAGCCTAAATAAGTTTAAGGCTCAGCTGGACAGGTATTTTGAACGAATAATAGAGGGGTGAAGTGGAAGTGGGTGTTTTTTTTTTTTTTTTTTTTTGGCTGATGCTGCATAAGCTTGCTTTCTTGCATCAAATGCTAAAAAGGATTCTTCTGCTCCTGTGTTTATCTTTGATACTCAGATTTCAAGACAAGATCATATATCTCTATTAGGACGCCTAATTTTTCTTGGCATAAGGACATCACAAATATTACTTCCTCTGCATTTTAAAAAACTAGGTTTTATCCTTTGCTCTTGGCATAAATTTTCTTGTGAATAGATATTCACTCTGTAGAAATCTCAAACACACTCTAATATGGAATATTGTTCTGACCTCTGTAGCACCCCTGGTTGACACTACCCCCCCCCCCCCCCCCCCCCCGTAACCACTCTCTCAAGCTTCTAGACTCCATTCAAAAGTTGTCAATTAATTAATGACCTGTCTCTTACAACAAAATCTCTTCGCTCTCTATCTCATAGAGTTCTGTTTCTGCTGCATGCCTTTTCTATAGATATTTCCTATCTCATAGAGCACTGTTCTAAATTGGCTTCTGTAATTGCCCCCTCTCTTCCAAATCAGTCCGAACATGTACCTCAACCAATCAATATCACTTTACTGTCCATCTCTGAACTCACAGAATTAACTTTGCTTCCTCATTTATCCCTTCAACTTCCATTTTTTGAAATAATCACCTTCAATACGTATTTTCTGAAAATTATACAATGTACAGAAATTCAAGTCTAATGTTAACAAGTATCTTCTCAACACATTGAGCTCACATACATATTACTTAATACTACTGGTTTATACCTTTTGTGATTGGGGTTTTCATTTAAAAAAAAACAATTCTTGAACTAAGTACTGAGTAAATACTATGATGAAAAAGAAAGGGAAAAAAAGGTCTTCCACTGAGTTGTCACTGGAGGAATATTTTGCTCCAAGAAAGATGGGGACCTGAGAAGACTGAAGATATAAAGTATGATTTCATTGAATAATTTTTAATATTCTTCTAGTGATCAAAATACTGTATATCAGGGATGGGCAAACTTTTTTTTAGCTTTCTACAATATTTAGGATTATTAAAATGCTGTATAATGAAAAATTCTCATAAACAGTTTTATATTATTTATTGTAATATTTATACATACTCACACATATAATTAATTTCATAATAAGAAAAAATAAAATAAAAATTCAAGATAAAAATTACAAAAATACAATTATAACAAAATTAAATAAAAAATTATAATTTCAAAGATTTTATAAAACATTAATAATCTTAAATTTTCAATTATGCATTGAGATAGGTTTCAATAAATACCGTCATAAAAATAAAATGGTAAATCCGCTCCAAATTATTTACTTTTATTCACTGACATTTGTCGTTGAAATGCACAATGCACTTCCCCTGCAATCACATTCTGCAAAGCTGAGAGTCTGGGAACCATTACTGACTGCGTGCAAGTCTATGACTGCTTACCAGTGTTGACAGAAGAAGCTATGCTTGCTTACTGTTTGGCAACACTGCTGCTTACTTGAATCGTGATATATGGCACAAATTCAAATTATTCATTAGACATCACGCAATCAAAATATTAAAAACAATTCAAAAACAGAAAATCTAATAAAAATTACAATAAACATAATTTCATGATATTATGTATATTCTGCGGCAGGCAATTCATTATATATATATTTTGAAAACGATAGCAAGTCAGGTTACGCACATTCGTGGGCACGTCTGTATATTAAAGTCATTTGATGGGGATGCAAAGATAATACTGGATACTTCCATGTATGATGCTCAACTCATAACTGCTTAAGCAATATCAAAATTTTTGTCTGATTTTTGATGTTCAGGAATGAATTATCTATTTATAATATTATTGTGTTCATGAGAAAATAGTCCTCAATACACGTCTTTTTGATTAATGCCCAGCCTCAATAGAGCCAATTAAGGGTATAAATTGAGGGATGCCTATATTCTTTAACTATGAGGTGATATTGAATCCTGTGATTAAAATCTGAGTTGATTGAATTATTAGTTTAACATAACACAGAATGTAAAAAAAAACTCTCAACAAATGGACAACTAAGACTCTTAATTTATGCAAACTCCTAGATGACTACTGGTATAACAAAAAATGTCTGGGTAAGCAAGTCAGGGTTTTATTCATTTCATTTAATCAATGAGATGAAAAAAGCTCCTATGTTTAATGGATATTCTTCAGATTGGTGTAAAGTCAGAAATGGGGTTCCCCAAGGATTGGTTCTCGGACCACTGTTGTTTCTAATTTTCATAAAAGCCATTGACAAAGAAATAGAAGACACAATGTTAAAATTAGCAGACAATGTAAAGATTTGATGCATTGTTAATGATCAGTACCAAGCAGTACTGATCATTAACAATACAGATCATTAACATATTTCAAGAATGATCAGAAAAGTGGCAGCTATGTTTTAATGCAACAAAATGTAAGGTTTCACACTTCAAGAAATGGCAACCCCAAATTAACTTACACATGGTGGGGTTGAATTAAAAACAGTAGAGGAAGAAAGGGACCTTGGAATAACAATACAGGTAGATATGAAGTCTCTGAGCAATATAAACTAACAGCCAGGAAAGCTAATGACATCCAATCAATGATTTATCAAACAATATCTTTGTCATATGGAGGTCATAATCCCACTGAATAAGGCAATTGTAAGACCACATTTGGAATACTATATCCAAGTATGAAGATCACCTCTGAAAAAAAGACAATGGGCTTCTTGATAGGGTTCAAAGATGAGCAACTAGAATGGTGAGATTGGCAAAATGGTGGCCATATGAGGTAAGACTTCCATTATGTAGGCTACAGAACTTGCCAACTAGGCATCTTAGAGGGGTCCTGATTTAGGTTTATGAGGGTCTGAGAAGGGTTAATAAAATGAACAAAGGTGGAATTTTAAATTGTTACAGGGGAAAAGGTTTAGTGTAGATTGTAGGAAGTTTTCTTTCAGCCAGTGAGCTTTTGATTACTGAAGCAAGTTGCCTCTGCAGGTAGTCAAGGTGACAGTTTAAAGAATTAAAAGGTCAACTGGATAGTTACCTACATGAGCAAAGCGCATAATTTATACTTTGTTATTCACTTTTTTTTAGGGCAGTGTAGCAGAAATCTGTGGCTTCCTTGCATTATATGACAAATACTTAAAATTAAATATTAAATACATCATTCAAATATCAACATCAAACAGCTGCTATGACTTATAAATGTACTTACATGCTAAGGCAGGTGAATATGGGTTTCTCCTGAAAGCATGCTTTACATTATTTGATTTAACAAAAATGACGAAACCACATACTATTTAAAAAAAAAAACAAAAATAATTAACAAAATAAATACTTATAAAATTACAATAATTTTATAATAATAATTATCATATATACAAAGTTGAATTTATTATAAAATATTTTGGATATATATACAACAATTGAAATGAAGTAAGGTAACATCAAATGCACATGAAAACATTATGAAATGTATTATACTGTGCATATTATTTCATATCAATAGCATAATTAATAAAGTTATCATATCAAAACATTGTAAACACGCAAATGTAATCTAGAATTTTTTGCCATTTTTAAACTTAAAATTTAGGTTATTTACTTATGAAAGACAGTTTTTACACTGAGAAGCATTAATATTCATTTCTTCTCTTGATTATGGAAGACACAATAATGTCTTCCATAATAATATTAGTTACTGTTAGTTAACTGTACTCAAATATGGCAGGATATACTCGCTAAGGTGGGAGAGAGGGAGAATACACCCAAGTTCCACCATGTTTAAAAGGCCTATGATAATTTTGAAAACACTGAAACCATCATCCTGAATTCCAAAGTTATATATATATATATATGGATAAAAATAAATAAGTAAGGTATGATAGATGCACCAAAACGTGCCAAGCAGCAGTAAAGGATACAAAAGTACATTACATATGTAAGAATATACAAGTCTGATAAAGTTTGCACAGATGGAGGTGAAAAGTACACAAATTGCCGAGGACTAAAAGAGTAAGGATAGTAAAAAAAAAGAAATATTGTAGGTTTGCAAAAGGCAAAAGAATGCTAATATCCTAAAAGTTATGATGAATTACGAAAATCACAGGCTGAATTGCAAAGCCAAATAGAAGTGAGGGAACTGTAAAGTAAAATGATTAATACTAAATGATTAAACAAATAAAATAAAATAAAAAATAAAAGATCGTAAAGCTGTTATCAGATATGGGTGGGTAAATTTAGTTGTAGGTCGAAAACATGGATAGCAAAAATGCAAAATCTGATGCCAGTTGAAATAAAAATTGATACATGGTCAGGTATTTCATCAGGGGACTACACCTGGTCATGTATCAGAATTGCGTTTATATACTTGTCCATAACAGTGGAAGAGAGGTGAAGAAAAAAAAAAAGGCCAAAAAGAAAAAGAATAAAATTAGCACATTCTCTTACAGTATGGACTACCTTGTCCATACTGCAAGAGAATGCAGTTGTTGGTGCATCAGCAACTGAAGATAATGCACTTATTTCTGTCTTATATCTTCCTTGTTTAGTTTTCTAGTGACAGGCGTTTGGATAGCGTGATATTTATTATTAATTTTAGGAAAACAAAAACATCATCCATACCTTGACGGTCTCCTAGAACACCGTAATGTTAAATTATTGCAATTATGGAACTGAGAGGAAAAGGCAGTTTTCCCATTCTCCTAGATATATAATATTCAATGATGATATCCTTCTGTGAGTGGACATAAATAGTTGCTGCATTGTGAGGCATTATCTTTTTTGTTTGTTCTCCCCACATGAGTATCCACTGTCCTTTAAGGATCTGTTTGATAATGGTTTTTATGGTTAATATAATGTGTACTGAAATTAGGTGAGATCATATTTGAAGTACTTTTGGCCACCAAATCTACCTGTACATTTCCTGGGATTCCAACATGACCAAGGATCTAAAAAAAAAAAAAAAAAAATTATGAGCTGACCATGTGCATGAAGTTCTATTAACTGTGCCCAAATTTTTTGTAGAAGTGAATGACTGGAGGAGTGTGTACACTGTAATGCATTTACAGCACTTAACAAATTGGTATATATGACAGTTTTAGTATATGGGCTTCTTTTATATTCTCCAAAGCAAATAGGATACAATACCATACAACTCTGAGGTATAAGTAAAGCATTCTGAGGGGAGCTGTTTTGGAGATGATGGCATTTGGCAGGACTACAGTTGAACAACTTTTTGCCAGTGTCAGATCCAAATGTGTACAGCTAAACAAAACTTCTAAACTGAGTGGAGTGGGCCAGATGTAATTGCCTAATGTTGATATCTGGAAGGTTGTTCTTTCCCCATTTCTGAAAATGTCTATCAATGTATTGGTGACATTTGCCAACCACAGGAATGTTTACCAATTCAGTATGCTTTTAAATGTTAGCGTACCTAACATTTTTTTCAATGTGGATTTCTGTTTGGATTGTCTTTTAGACAAACTGATTATGCTTGCTTCATGAAAGATACTGTATACAGCAGATTCTACAGCTCTCCAGAAATGCTGAGTCAAATTTTTGTTTATAACAATTGTGCTGCTGTTCTGTTGAAACTTGGCTATCAAAAGCATTTTCAAAACTACACCAGAAAGAAGTCTAAATTATTCTTTTTACTCATTTGGTTGAATATTCTATGACACTCCAGCAGTGCTATAAGGAATTACTAAAATTTTAAGAATGACTTGGAATAAATTGTTTCATACTTTCTTAAAAATAATAAATGCACAAGGCATTATAGGCTAGAGATTGGTAATTCATTAAGAATATCAGTGATATACCACCATATTATTCCATACCAATAAAAAACTACAGAAGTAGTGCAAACAGCATCGTTAAGGGCTTGTTGGTAAATCAATGCCATTTACATTAATTCTGTAGTTTTTTTACTACTACGGAAAAATACGTGATATATCACTAATTCTTAGTGAATTACCAATCCATAGCCTATTAACATCTTGCGCGTTTATTCTTTTTAGTATTATTACTATGCACACCAACTGGTATCTCTCATATTGTGGAGTTATAGTTCACAACTGGGTTGGCATGATTACAACACTGGGGTACCTACCTGCCCACCTGCCTATAGGCCAACAAGCCTTGAAACGGTGCCACCTGGGTGGTGATATCCCCCGAGAATAAGTAACAATAGTCTTCTCCGTTAGCGAAGTGTTACTTATTCGAGATAGTGCAATAATGGTAACTCGTTATGAAGGCAGTCACGATATGTGAAAAAGCAGGAATTCTTTGCAAAAAAGGGAGCGAAAGAGATTTTTCAGAAAAAGTAACATTTTTTTAGAGCTCATACTGCAACAGAAATTAAATTTCACTGACAACATACCACATTTTATATTAACTCTAGGAACATTACTGATAGTTAATTTAAACCTATATCATATGCCTTGCGCATTTAATCTTCAAATACTGTATCATTCTGTACACCATTTGGCATCTCTCGTATTGTGGAACCACTTTGCAACTGTGATGGCATGTTTGCATTATCAGAGTATCTGCCCACCCACCAATAAGCCAACAGCTTTGAAACGATGACCGTCTGGGTGGTGGTGGTATCCACTGAGAATAAATAACAGTAGTCTTCTCTACTAGAGAAGCATATTCATTCAGGTATTGCACTACTTACTCGAAGCAGTGCAATACCTGGTATCTCATTGTGAAGGTAGCCACAATATGAGATACAATTAAAAACAATGCCTTCACACTACATACGTAGTTTAATTTATGGGTAAACTATGGTGTATCTACACCGATATTATATAGTTAATTTAATCCCATGTCATATTATGCCTTACGCATTTAATCTTCAAAAATTTAAAGCATACAGTAATACTATCAATATTAAATGTTATGTTCTTGTTTATAACCCAACACAACCACCAGGTACCAGAGGAGTTTACAATAAATGATGAATACAACTGTTAATCGTATTTAGCGGTCACGGGCTTGAACCACACGCTACTGCACTCTCAGTTCTGACTACTTGACTACATATGTCAAATCTACATATGTCTCTCTCTCTTCCCCCACTACCCCAACTGGTGGTGGGGGAAGAGAGACAGATAACCATGTTATTGCATATGAGACAAAAAAATATGATAATACATGCATGCATACTCAGTTTTATGGTATACTAACATGTTAGTTTAAACTGAGGGAGACAGCCGCTGCATAAATTTTACAAGACAGTATTCTAGGGTAAATATACAGCCATAGAATTGCTTACCAGTAAGTATGGTATGCATTCAAATGTTAGCCTTCAACTGATTATGACTAATTTAAGAAAGATAGTGCTGTAGACTTTGCCTTTTTCAAAAATGCTGAGTGTCAAAAGCTTCATCAGAAAGAGAAGATCTGAACTAAGTCCCAACCCCACCTGTCTGAATATTCTCTCACACTCAGTATACCTATCAGTAATTGTTAAAATATTAAACCTGATTTGGGAAAATATATTTCAAGCTTTCTTGCACATATTCAAGGACCTGTACATCAATTTTTTTTTCTTTCTTTCATAATAGTGAATGGTAGGTTCTCACATTGAAATTGACAGAACTAAGACTGCAAGATCTTCAATGATATTAAAAATTACAGGAAACTTTTAAACTTTTTTTTTTGAAACATTTGATTCAAAAAAAAACTGAATAGCTCTTCTGGATAATGAAATGGTTAACACAATTATATTTAAATGACAGTTAACTTCTGAAAACTCAGTTGATAACTTGCTATCATCAGTTCTGTTAGGAGCCAGGAGACTTGACTGCTATAAGGAACCATGCTTTGATTTGATTTGAGGATTTCATAACAGAAAGTCAGCTAGCAAAATTTCATAACATAGCAACTTCAGCTATTGTGAGAGTTTTTCTTCACAATCAATATGTATATTCATAAAGTTCTACAACTTCTGATAAGAGTATATTAAATATCTGAAGTTGCTTCGCTTCATTTAATTGCATCAACACACAAATCACATCAATGGCACAATATTGGAAGAAATGCAAGTGTTTTTTTTTTTTTTTTTTTTTTAACCATACATATAATACAGTTAAGCTAAAGTTTGCTCTGAACGTTGTGGCATACTACTGCTCAATTTGTTGTCCATCAACTTATTTTGACATTCATGATGTATGGAGGGAGTTGAAAAGTTTGTGGCCTGAGTATGAAAGGGTAGTGGTACAGTATTAAAAATTTCTGTACTTAATGTATAACACTTCAAAATAGTAACCCATCAATTTTCCTGCAGCTTCAATAAAATCATTTTTAATTGCATGTCCCAAAGTCGTGTGAACCATGCATTCATTCAATATTTGGGAAAATAAAAGGGATAAATGCCAATGGCAATTCATGAGGATATGGTTGCACCATTGGGGAGGATACTACCAACTTTAATTTCTGCTACCCACTTCTTAACCATGCTACCCACATGGTTAAGAAGTGGGTGGCAGAAATTAAACAAGAACCTACAATGTCTATCACTCCAGAAGTTAACATGTGCATGATCTACTGATGAATGATCAAAAAATGACAGTTGGTATATTTCCAGCATCTTGGGCATCACACATCTCATCTGAATGTGTGTGTGTACAATATAATAACTAATAGATATTAGAGCTGCAATGGCTCATAAACCATATAATATCAGAAGTTCTTGCCATGAAAAAGATATCAGCACAATCAGTTCCGAAGTTGTTGACAGTAGATCAAAAGCACACTCTTCCACCCTCCCACCTCCAAAGAAAGACAAGACAGTCCACAAGCACATTATGCAAACCTTGTGAAGAACTTGTGTGAAAACATCAAAAACAAATGACAAGGAAAACTCAGCAAAGGAGTCTTGTTCCACCAAGATAATGTGCCTGCTCACAATTCTGTCACTGCATGAGTGTGGCTTTGAAATCTTGGACCACCTCCATATTCACCAGATAAAGCACCATCAGACTGTCACCTATTTCCTAATTTCAAAAAATTACCGTCTTGGCATCCATGTTCCCACCAACAGTAACATTACTGCTGCAGTGTAGGTATTCCTGGATGCCCAAGAGAAAACTCTCTTTGCAACTGGAATCAATGTGTTGCAGCATCGGCGACAAAAGTGTATTGACTCCAAATGGGACTATGTTGAAAAGTAACACGTTACCAGACTCCTCAAACTCTTCATACTCGGGCCACAAACTTTTCAAAACCTACTCATCTCTTGCTGGTGGTTTTGTAATTTTAATTGACAAGGAAGGCAGCCTTTACTAATATATTGGTGTTTTAGCTCACATTTCCAGGCCTATATTTTCTTTGAAAATAAAACTTTAATGATATTTGTTTTTAATAAACTTTAAGCTCTTTTATTAATCATTATTGCTTTCTAAACTGAGAGATAATACCCCCCCCCCTTTTATGATTAGCTGAATAGTTTCAGCAAACTATGCTCCGGCTGCATTTCATTAACAAATATAGCGGTATTTTTTAATAAAAATAAGAATAAAATTTCAGAATTATTAAAAACATTTCAAACATAGTAAAACTAAAATAATCTACAAAAAGGTAGATTCTCTGGTACAAGGATCTACCTTTTTGTACACCCAGACAGTTGGCAATGATCAACTTACTGAAGACATAACTTAGTGATGAAGATATCAAACAAAAAATTAAAATCAAAATAGGAGAGAAATACAATTAAAGACAATTATCATCACTGTAATTCACAGCAATTCAGCTTGGCCAGTGATATTCTTACAACCCTGAATGTTCTTAGAATTTTTGACTGCCGTAAAGGGATAAGTATTTTTAAATTTTTACCATATTCTTCATTAATTAACATAGTACATTGTGTTTTACAGAGATATTAAATAGGTTTAGTAGCATTCGTTAGCTTCTTATTTTGAATTTAACCAGTGATTTTTGGAAGTTACGACTCCCGGTGTTGGCGCCAAAATTGTTGAACTAGCTGCCTTATTGTAGTCTATAAGAAATAGCTTAATGTATATATAACTCGAACTGATAGCGTAAGGTATAAAGTAAAACTAGATAGTGTAATACGAAGGACTGTATTAGGAATCTGTTAGCTTATTATAGTATTATCAATTAATCAAAAATAATATTAATCTTATTAAAATTCATTGTTAATTAAATTATATTTAAATGGAAATCATGACCCAGACTAGAGCTGCGAAGCAAAGATCACAGACTAGAGAGAGAGAGAGAGTGCTGCAACTCAGGGGCGAAATGAAGGGGGTAATTCTCCAATGCATCACAGTCTCAAAAAATCTGCGAAGTGTGAAATGTTTGCCGACTTTTCTAAAACAGGACATGATCTAGCCAAGGAGGATGCCTTTGTGTGTGCTAGGTGTGTAGAGTGTCAAGCAATTAGGTGCTAACTCAGTGTTCTGATGAGCGTCCATGAGAGCTTGAGGTGTAGGGTAAATGCCTTCAAAGAAATTTAATATGAGGGGCCCATCAAGCTCTCAGCTGCCCAGCTCAATGACAGAGCTCACTCCTGTGCATCAGTCAAAACAGAGGCAATCTCCAAGGCAGAATGTGCTGGTCCCAAAGGAACTAGTTATTGTTGGTGACTCTATTGTCAGGGAGACAGGAATATACTATGCAAGAAGGATAGGTGGTCTGCCAGAGGCAAAAGTTGATTACGTTGTAGAACAGATATCTTTTAAGGGCACAAAAGGTGATGTTGTTGTACACATTGGAACTAATGACATTCAGAGATCTGCAGATTTACTCAACAAGTACAGGTCAATGTTGAAAAAATGTCGCGAGTTAGGGATGAATGTTAAAGTGTCTGCAATTCTGCCCAGACACGATAGGAGGGAGTATATGATGAGAGCCCTGTTGATCAATTTGGCCCTGGAGAGATTGTGCAAGGCTCAAGGGATAGAATTTTTTTCAGCCTGGTCTGTGCTTGTTGACAGGAGAGACTGCTTCTACACGGATAGGGTACACTTAAATAGAATGGGTGCAAGAATATTTGCTGATGAGCTATCGAGGCAGTGTTAGGTGGGTCGGAAAACTGCTAGCTTGGGGGGGATACACAGACAAAAAGGTTAACAGTGGCAGCAGACAGAGGTAAAGTGATTCTGGCACTGCTTCGATTACAATGAGCAGAAGCCTGGAAAGCAAGGTAATGGAGATTTCCAGGACTGTTGGGAGTCATAGTGGAACAAGTAAATACATGGGCTGTGTTAGAGTAACCAAGAGTAGAAACAGGTGCATATATACTTGCATGTACACCAATGCTAGGAGTATAGTTAATAAATTTGATGAGCTTGCAGTGCTAGACAAGACATCAAAGGCAGATATTGTGGGATATCAGAGATGTGGTGTCACGCAGGGCATAAGCAGTGCACAATTGGAATTTGGGGAGTACAATGTGCACAGGAAAGATAGACAGAACAGGAAGGGAGGAGGGGTTGTGCTGTTAGTTAAGAAACATAAAATCTAAGGAAGTGCATCCAATTGATGTTGGTGGACAATGCAGTGTTGAGTCTGTTTGGTGTGAAATAATCACTGGGAAAGGAAAAATGAGGGTAGGTGTGTGTTATAGGCCTAATGAATCTGATGAGTATAATGAGCATTTGTGCGGAGAAATAGTGGGCCAGTAAATCAGAATGTCTTATAATGGGAGATTTTAACTTTCCAGATATTGACTGGAACTTGTGGTTGGTCACTCACAACACTAGCAAGACTTTTGTGGATTTATTGGATGACTGTTTTCTACAGCAAAATGTTCGAAAGGCAACCAGAGAGAGTAATATTCTTGATCTGATTATCAGTAGTATTAATTGATAATCAGTATCTGATTATCAATTGATTATCATTGTGACAGTGATCACAATGTATTCATGTGGGAATTATTTAAAGATGTAACTACCATCAAGGCTAAAGGGAAGGGCTTTTGCTTTTGTAAAGGTGACTACAGAGGTCTCGGACAGTTTTTAAATTCTGTATAGTGAG